>NC_069500.1:972316899-972616899 GCF_027579735.1 Bombina bombina | reverse complement strand
TTGCCATTCTTTTTACATCTTATGTACAAGAAATATTTAGAAGATTTTTAAGAAATATTTTTCTGATTCTATTTTAAAGGCTTTGTCTGACTTTGTGCCTTCTAATAACATTTTTAGGTCTTTTTCAACTTCTTTTTTAATTATTGAAGTTTCAAATGACCAACAACATACTGATTTATCCTTCTCTGATGATGTTTTTTCTCATTCAGAATTTTCTTCATCAGATATTGACACTAACAAATCTACTTTTTTTATTAAAGTACATTTGTTCTTTGTTGAAAAGGTGTTGATTATTTTACATTAAGGTAACTGGTTCTTTTTCAAGACTAGCTAACACTATTTCTGCTTATTTATTCTTCTGTGTTTTCAGAGGTTTTTTTCCAATTCCTTATACTAGGGAATGGAATAGGCTGAGAATTTTCTTTTATTCCTTCTTCAAAGGTTTTAAACTATTCTCTTTGCCGGCAGTTTAATTCAATTTGGAGGGTTCTCCAATTTATTAGGCCTATCTCTACTCCTACTAATTATGCTATTGTTTCTATAGCAAAATAGTATTTATTTTCCTTTAGATGGTTGTATCTTATTTATGGAAAATTATTTAGTTTCAGGTACTTTTCTTGGACCTATGATTTATTTGGATGTTGCGATTGCTTCATTTTTTCTGTTTACTTTAAGTTCAAGTATCAGATTATGATTTATTTTAGCCTTGTTAAAGGGACAAAATTTACTAGACTAGGTGATGTTGCATTTGTCTTGTTGTTTTGCATTTATTGATTATGCAAGTCCACTGTATTGTCAGGTCCTTTAACTGGACTATCATGCTAATAATTATATTTGTGTCTTCATTTTATTGAATATTTTCGCAAATGAGGTTTAATCTATGTCTTTAGCTGTTTGAGCTAGAAGAATTTTGTGATTTCTAAAAATCCATATTTCTTTTGTTCTAAGATAATCAATTATTTGTTTTATAATTGGATTCAATTCTTAACTGTTACTCTGGGCTTCAAGATTGAGTTCTAAGACTAAAACTTTAAGCTTATACTAGTTTGGTTGTTCTTATTATGGAATGAATTCCTGAATTCTTTCCCAAGTAACATGTTTTTAATTGGAATTTTTTTCCGTTCGAAATCAGCTCCCTTAAATTGCGATGTATGTGCCGTATTCCAGCTTTGCTGGCAAGGGGCAGGTTAAGACTTTTTTGAAATTTATTTGGTTCTATTCAGGTCCAAATTTATTATTTGTTTTCTTTAGATACAATAAATGCATATTTTTTCTGTATTCATTCAGATTATTTTCTGAGGATGCAGAATCTCATATGATTCACTTTGTTCTTCAGGACATAGTTAGAGGATCTTTTTTTCAAAAGCTCTTGATTCCTCTCACAAGGGTCACCTTTTTGGGGGTTTCCAGATAGTTTGTGTCACTGTCTTTGTCTCTATCAGACAAGGGACAATTTTATTGGGTTCCGTCTGTCAGTACCTTTATTCTCTATTATTTCCTTCAGTTGCTATATATGCATAGAAGTTTTAGGTCTTATGGCCACAGCATTGGATTCAATTCCCTTTGCTCATTTTCAATAGAAAGAACCTTTCCAGTCTTTTATGCTGAATTATGGTGCAGGGATTCTAGGATTTCGCATTTTAAATCTTCAAATCCTAGTATTTATCTCTCTTGATTTGGTGGTTAAGATCACCATCATTTAGTTCTACAGGTCTCTTCGTTTCTTTCAACCTGGACCATGATCTCTACAGATGTGAGTCTTTTTGGTTGGGAGGCTGTCTGAGGATCTCTGTCAGCACAAGGGGTTTGGAAATCTCAGGAGGCGAGATTACCATTTGATATTTTAGAACTCCGTGCCAAAATAGGCTCCGCCCCTTAAGGTCAAAAGTCAGAGTAGGCCCAAACAACACCACATGGAAATGCAGTTTTGCACTAAAGTAAAAATACACACACAATATAACCCTCAAGCATAAAACCAATAAGTTTTAAGTGCCAAAAATAAAAAACATAAAACATTGTTTTTTATATTGTCTCCCATGTCACATAATGCCCAAATATCAACTAATGATAAATATAAAATAGGGACTCCGTAACACCCCTCTTTTTAAAATAGGTTTTACTGCTTACCCCATTCCCATACAGGGAAATAATGCCAGCCAGTTCTGATACACCAAGTCTCCTCAGAAAAAAAGGCTGCACATACCTTAATGCTGCTTGTTGCATGAAACCGGTCTCCACACTGAAGATGTCTCATGGTTACCTTCAGAAGTCTTGTGGGAAGCAGCGTGGATCTTACAAATGCTAAGATCATCAAACCTCAGGGCAGAAATCTTCTTCCATATCCCCCTGAGGAAAATAGTACGCACCGGTACCATTTAAAATAAAAAAAACTTCTTGATTAAAGAAACTAAAACTAACACCTCACTTTACCATGTCTTCCTAGTATAACACAGGCAAAGAGAATAACTGGGGGTGGAGGGGAAGGGGAGGGGCTATATGTACAGCTCTGCTGTGGTGCTCTTTGCCACTTCCTGTTAGCAGGAGGTTAATATCCCACAAGTAAGGATGAAATCCGTGGACTCGTCATATCGTAAAAGAAAGTAATTTATCAGGTAAGCATAAATTTAGTTTTTCATTGTTTCTTGATGAGATATTATGCTGCAAAATGTGTTTTGCAGCAACTATAACAAATTAATTTACAATTACATACAACATTTATCCTAGATGTGTCTAGTTTTCTAAAGCATGTGATTGTTATCAATTAATTACAATATACTTTTTTTTCTTTTTTCTTCTGGGTACCATTGATCTTTGTAAAAACCTACAACCTAAATACACACAGCTAAGTAACAGTCAGCTAGATTACTAGTTTTGCATTATGAGTGGCTCGGTAATAACTTGCAAGTTATTGCCACCGCTCACCTTTAATAGCGCTGCTATTACAGGTTTGCAAAAACCCGGCGATATGGCTGCGTTGAGCTCCATACCGCACACAAATACCAGCGCTGCTTTGATCTGGTTTGACGTGCTTGTGCATGATTTCCCCATAGACATCAATGGGGAGAGCCAGCTAAAAAAAGCCTAACACCTGCAATAACGGAGCGTAAAGCTCCGTAATGCAGCCCCATTGATGTCTATGGGGAAACAAAATGTATGTTTACACCTAACACCCTAACATAAACCCAGAGTCTAAACACCCCTAATCTGTCGGCCCTGACATCGCCAACACCTACATTACACTTATTAACCCCTAATCTGCCGCCCCCAATGTCGCCGCCACCTACATACATTTATTAACCCCTAATCTGCCGCCCCCAAACTTCGCCACCGCCGCTATACTAAAGTTATTAACCCCTAAACCTCTGGCCTCCCACATCACTAACACTAATTAAATATATTAACACCTAACCCTAAGTCTAACCCTAACACCCCTAACTTTAATATAATTAAAATAAATCTAAATAAAAATTACTATATTTACTTAAATAATACCTATTTAAAACTAAATACCTATAAAATAAACCCTAAGTTAGCTACAATATAACAAATAGTTACATTGTAGCTATCATAGGTTTTATTTTTATTTCATAGCTAAGTTTGTATTTATTTTAACTAGGTAGACTAGTTAGTAAATAGTTAACTATTTACTAACTACCTAGTAAAAATAAATACAGTTACCTGTAAAATAAAACCTAACCTGCCTCACACTAACACCTAACATTAAACTAAAATTCAATAAATTATATTAATTAAATACAATTAACTAAATTATAAAAAAGCATAAACACTAAATTACACAAAATAAAAAATAAATTATCAAATATTTAAACTAATTACACCTAATCTAATAGCCCTATCAAATAAAAAAGCCCCCCCAAAATAAAAAAAAACGTAGCCTAAACTAAACTGCCAATAGCCCTTAAAAAAACCTTTTGCGGGGCATTGCCCCAAAGAAATGAGCTCTTTTACCTGTAAAAAAAAAAAAAATACAAACAATCCCCCAACAGATAAAACCACCACCCACACAACCAAACCCCCCAAATAAAATTCTATCTAAAAAACCTAAGCTCCCCATTGCCCTGAAAAGGGCATTTGGATGGGCATTTAGCTCTCTTTCGTTGCCTAAAACCCACCCAATAAACCCTTAATAAAACCTAACACTAACCCCCGAAGATCCACTTACAGTTTTTGAAGACCGGACATCCATCCTCATCCAGCCTGGAGAAGTCTTCATCCAAGCGGCAAGAAGTCCTCAATGAAGCTGGGAGAAGTCTTCATCCAAGTGGCAGGAAGTCGTCCTCAAGATGCCATCTTCATCCAGACGGCATCTTCTATCTTCATCCTTCCAACGCGGAGCATCCTCTTTCGATGGCTATTGAAGAATGAAGTTTCCCTTTAAATGACGTCGTCCAAGATGGCGTACCTTGAATTCCAATTGGCTGATAGAATTCTATCAGCCAATCGGAATTAAAGGGTAAAAAAATCCTATTGGCAGAAATGCTGTTAATGTGGTAGTCAGAAGTGGTAACAGCATGCTAATACTGAAGCAAGGAGTGATAAAAAGAAAAACAACAAAGTGCTCCATAAATAAAAGTATTCGGACAATATATGTGAATCTATAAATAATCCCAATATGATATAAAATGGGAATATGAGCTTTATAATAAGATATATTAATGAAGGCCAACAGGGATATTATATATATATATATATATATATATATATATATATATGGCATGCGTGTGTTGTGTTTTGTATGAGAGTGTGTGTGTTTGCTATACGAGTTTGTGTATGTATTATTATATGAGAATGTGTGTGGTGTTTATTGTATGAGAGTATCTGTGTGTGTTACCTTTTACACTTTAAAATTTGACTGCAATCAGGAATAAAGTATGCACGCATTTTAATCACTTTTCCAAAAGTTGCAGCTATCTTGTATATTCAGAACTTTTCAGACCAAGCATAAAATAGGGTCGCGAAGGTATGTGATTATCATTGCACTGGGTCTTGGGAAAACAAATTTGAAGAACCGTGCTTTAGAGGATATTTTAGGCAGGATGCGGGTACTTATGGTGACTGGAGACTAGGGGTTAATATGTGAGTTTAGAGGTACCTAAGGGGTTAATGTCGCCTCTAAAGTATTTTCATTATGTGTTCTTGTATTTTAGCTACATAGCTTTTTATATAACAGCGTTAGCTCACAGTATCAGGTTTTTTTTTATCTAGTGCACTATGTTTTCGGCTGCGCAGTTAATGGTGGTTTCCTAGCATCTTTTTATGAAAAAGAAGTTACAGCCACACTGCCTTGTGAATGGAGTAGCCTTAGGGTTCAGCGATCTGTACTTGCTATAGCACAGGATCAAGCAGACCTTTTTAGTGGCATCTTAGCATGGTAGAATGAAGCGTGATGTTAAAAAAACTGTTGCGCTCTTTATTCCCATGCTTTGACTGTGTTCCTGCATCCTTCACTGAGATGGAGCTGTGGCGTCATTTAGTTTTTTTGTCAGGTCCCTTCACGTGACCCGTCTCTCTGTCTCCGGCTGAGAATGGAGCTTATATTCTTTTTGACAGCGCAATGTTAAAGTTAAAATTATATGCAATGCAAACTATTTTGTAAATGTTAAACATTCCTTATAATGATATGGAGAACGTTTATTTGGATAGTTTTTTATTGTATGTGTAAATCATCACTAATTATTCTGTGCCTGTTATACCGTTATTTAAATTATCTGTTTAAAGTGACAGGCTTGTGTTTAATATATTAAATTGAATTTTTGCTAGAGTCCCTGGATCATCTTCAGACATTACAATGCTCTTGCGTTAAAAACAACATTTTAGACACTATTGTTTTTAAAGTACAATTTTGTGTGTTTAAAATTGCTGGATATTTTGAGATAGAGATCTCACGTTGCCTTTGAACCCTATGTCTTCCAGGATTATGCTGTGTAGGTATTACAACAGTTTCTCCTTACATGTCCCAAGCCTCTATGGCGTCACTGGAGGTGCCCGGCGCTTCCTCATAATTTCCTGGAGGAGTTATTTGCCTGCGGAATGCTGCTCAGGTATATTTTGGGTATCTGTGGCATCATCTGCTTTTACTAATTTTAGGGGATGATCGCAGGGGGAACATTATTGTTTCAGATAGTAAGTTTTCTGTTCCGTCTGATGCTACTCTGATTGTTTTCCTCGTAGGTTGGGGAGGATACGTCAGTAGCTTCTGGGGATACAATCTCAGATTTGGACAGTATAATTCCTCTACCTGATTCTGAAGTTGTATTCTTCAGATTTCAGCCTGTACACCTTCATGTGTGTTTAAAGGAGGTTTTGGCTGCATTGGAGCGACTCCAATTCGCCTGTCGTTGTCAATCCTTAAGGAATTTAGTGATCTTTATAGATAATATAATTCCTTTGTGACAGTTTTTTCCTGTACCAAACCGTGCTGGACAGGAATGGGAGGGCTACTCTTGGAGTTTCCCTGTTCCCTATCTTTTAAAGGATGTTTCCTGTCTTTGTCTACATTGACTATCATACGCACGGTGCCAATAGTAGTAGGACATCTGTACTCTGGCTAAGGAAACTATGATTTCTAGAGAGAATGGCTGTTCTTTAGGATTAATAGACTAAGCTTTTTACATGGCTATGTGGGTTTTCCACTGTGTCAAGTGTGGCATCTTATTGGTGCGATGCCTTGGTTGTTCTAATTGGTAGGGATTCCTTGAGAGGAGATCCAGAACATAATTAAGGCTCTTAAGCTAGCCAATTCCTTTATTTCTGAGGCTACCATGCTAATCTTCAAGCAGGGAGCCAAGATATATTTCTTGTTGTGCTAGCCCTCAGGACTTTGTGGGAAGGCCAGATAACTATATCATGATGCTTCTGGCAGTTCCTTACTGGAATGTTTCTGATATTCTTGTTTTAGACGAGAGGAAGTTTTGCCCCAATCCGGGATCGATCCAGGTGGGGGGACTGAATCTTTCTTTTTGTCCTCTATCATGGATACGAGATGTTCCCAGATAACATAGTGTCTCATGGTTTCTACATAGTAGTCTTTTCTTTCCTCCCTGAGTCTATCAGTTTATCGGCAGGCCAGATGACTGTGAGGCATTTTTGTAGTTATGGTAGACTTTAAGTGTCTCAACAAGTTGTTTCTCGAACGGAAACAGTCTTCCTTGGCCTTGCCATGGTTAGCAGAGAGGGCTATAATTACAGTGATCAGGGAATTGCTGGGGTGCCTTTTCCGAATGTCATAATGGTCCAGGTTCCAACCTTCCATCAAGCAAGCTCTCATGCAGGGACCTTGCTGTTTCTTTTCATTTCATGGATGGAAATTATTCTGAAAATGAGTTCCCTGGTTCCAGTTCTGTCTCTGGGGTTAGATCTGGAGAGGCCAGTGAGTTAGCTTAGTTGGTAAATGCTCTGACTATAAAAGCCTTGTTTAAAGGATCTGAGATCACAGGTTCAACTCCCGGCAGGGCCGACTCAGTCCTTCATCCTTCCGAAGATGATAAATGTGTTCCATTAATTGGGTAATATTAACAGCTCTGTTCAGCTGTCGTTTTGTTTATTTCCATGAGCGAGCACTGAAAAAGTGCTTTATTCCTACTGGGAGATAGACGCTATATAAATACTAGTTATATGAGATTCTTCCTGTGGATCAGAGTTCTCGTTTAGCTTGCGAGAGGTAGCTGGATCGTTGGCTATCTCCAGAATCTTTTTGTCTCGAAGCACCTTCTTCCGGAGACATTTCTGAGTGATAGTGATCACGTTTGCTAGCCCATTGTGGTTGGTGACTAGGGACTTGGGAGAAGTCGGCTCTCCCCCTGACCTTCGTGAAGTTTAGCTACCTTCAATGCTCTGATGTCTTGGCTCAGTTGCCTTCAGGTTTTAGTTAACATTTTGATCTCAGTGGTTCCTTGACCACCTGAGAGGAACCTGGAGTTCCTTTGCCATGTTTGGCATGGTTTGTCTGGTGGGCTGACGCTCATTTCGTTGCTTATCCTTCCTTCACTTTCAGGAGTGAATATCGGGGTTTTGATAAGATGCTCCAGGGGTTCCTTCATTTTTTAGACTGGTATTTCTGTTCTTCCGGTTGTTCTTCTTCCACGAGTCATTTCTTGTGTCAATCAGGGAGAGTATTGGTAATCTAATAGTCTCTGCATGTCCTCTAGGATCTGGTATGCAGACCTAGTGAGAGTGCCATCTCCTCTATTTTGGAGAGTCTTCTCTGGGGAAGGACCTTCTGATCTGGGTCCGTCCTTCATCTAAATTTTTCTGATGCTGTTTGCTTGGAGATTGAATGCTGGCTAAGTGTAGTTTCTGAATCGGTCATTGTGAACATGATTTAGGTTTGTATGCCTGTTACAAGGAATTTTTTCCATAACATAGAATGTAAATATCGTTAATGGTGTGAATCCAAAGATTTCTCTTGGAATAGGTCAGGCTTATTAGAAGTTTGTCCTTTTTACAGGAAAGTCTGGAGGATGGTTTGTCGGTCAGTTCTCTAAAGAGTCAGATTCTGCTCTATCCGTTTGATACATAAGCATCTGGCAGACGCACCAGTTATGCAGTGTTTTTGTCAGGCCTTGGCCAGTTTTAGGCCTGTGTTTTTATCTGTTTCCCTCTGTGGAACATTAACTTTGTTCTTCAGTGTTTGCAGTAACTCAGTTTGAGCCATTGCATTCCATAGATATAAAGTTATCTTGGAAGGCTTTGTTCTTAGTGTTTTTCCTTTTTGATCGGAAGATGCAAGGATAGCTCGCAACTAAAGCAATAGCCCAGGAAGCTGAGGTCCCATGTTCAATCCCAGGATGTGACACAGATTAAGAAAATTGCTCTGTTTAGAGTGAAGGAACTCTTAGCTTTGCAGTGTGAATTGCCTTATCTTATCGTTCATGCCAATAGGGCGGTGTTTCGTACTAGTTAGTTTCTTTCCTTAAGAGGATTGTGGTTCCTTTTTTGTCATTTCTTCTTTTATGAAGAACATTTATTTTTAGAGGTTATGTGTGCTTTAATGACTGTGATTCAGTCGAATAAGGATTTCTCTGATCTTCTGCACTGTTTGTCTGTTTCTCTGGGAAACATAAGGTCGGAAAGCTTCTGCTGCTACTTTTTTCTTTAGCTGAGTAGTATAACTGCTTTTGATCGAGACTGCTGGACAGCAGGCTCCTGAGAGCCTTACAGCTCGCTCCGCTAGGGCTGTTTTCTTCTTTTGGGTTTCTAAGATGTAGCTTCTCTGGTACGGTTTTGTGAGGCTGCAAACTGATCTTCTCTGCATTCCCTGTCAACTTTTTCAAATTTGTTATTTTTGCCTCGGCTGAGGTTTTTGGGCGATAGTTTCTTCGAGCAGTGATGCCTTCTGTTTAGGTTACCTGTCTCGTCCCTCCCATATCATCTGTGTCCTCTAGCTTGGGTATTGATTCCAGACAGTAATTTAATAGTAAATCTGTTTTTGAGTTATAAAGATGTAATTTTGTTTTGTTTTCTTTCCTAAGATATGGCGAGTCCACAGAATAATCAATTACTAGTGGGAATTTCACTCCTGGCCAGCAGGAGGAGGCAAAGAGCACTACAGCAAAGCTGCTATATATGTCACTTCCCTTACCCATAACCCGCAGTCATTTTCTTTGCCTGCAGTGCAAGGAGTAGGTGAAGTTTGAAAAAGTTCTCTGATTCCAGCCACAAGAGTAGTGTTTTAGGGATCATAATAGACTCCCTACTAATGAAGATATTTCTGACAGAGGTAAGAAAAACAAAGATCTTCGACACTTGTCTTTTCCTTCAGTCCTCTCCTCGGCCATCAGTGGCTCTATATATGGAGGTAATTGGACTGATGGTAGCTTCCATGGACATCATTCAGTTTGCTCGGTTCCATCTCAGACATCTGCAGTTTTCCATGTTAAGGCAATGGAACGGGGACTATGCGGATCTGTCTCCACAAATAGTTCTGGATCAGGTGAGAAGGGACTCTCTTCTGTGGTGGTTGCCTCAGCAACATCTCTCCCAGGGAACTTGCTTTTGCAGACCTTCCTGGGTGATCGTGACCACGGATGCCAGTTTTCTAGGTTGGGGAGCAATTTGGGGGTCATTGAAGACTCAGGGTCTTTGGACTCAGGAGGAGTCAGTTCTCCCTATAAACATTCTAGAACTGAGAGCGATTATTTATGCTCTACTTGCCTGACCTCAGTTAGCCTTAGCAAAAAGAGTTAGTGTGGTATGCTCCTATAAACAGCAAATATATTAAGCAATGAAACATGCAATAATGATCTCCAGGACTTAGGACAAATACACACTTACCCCAGTTGTGGTCCTTACACCCTATAATGTCAGAGTCTTACGTGTCCGCCGTCAGAGGTATACCCAAAGACACCGGGAAAACTGTAATCCAACAGACCGAGAACTTACTCGGCAAGCGAGTTTGCTGCTTCCTCCCAGTGCGACCTCTATCCAGGTACTGCTTCGCGGCACTCGGCTCCGGACGATGATGTCAGTAATGACATATGGGGTGATAGTAGTCTTCACCCGGGATTGCGATGTCACTATGAGGAGAGATGGGATCCTGAAGCTGGAGAAACGTAAAGGCAAAACGAAAGACTGGGGTCCCGAGTCAAATGTAATCGAAGTAAAAGCTGTACTTTATTAATAAAAGTTAAAATCGCCAACAGGGACTGGAGGGTACAACAGTGAAGTGCAAAAGGTGTGTGAGCGTGGCACCAATGGCTTACATGTTTCGGCGTGCCACGCTCACACACCTTTTGCACTGCACTGTTGTACCCTCCAGCCCATGTTGGCGATTTTAACTTTTATTAATAAAGTACAGCTTTTACTTTAACTACATTTGACTTGGGACCCCATCCTTTTGTTTTGCCCTCAGTTAGCCTTAGCCCGGTTTATCAGTCAGAAAACTTAACATTGGTGCCGTATATCAACCACCAGTGGGGAACTCGGAGTTCCTTGGCCATGACAGAGGTGTCCCGGATAATCTAGTGGGTGGAGTCTCACAACTGTTGTCTTTCTGTGATCTACATCCCAGGAGTGGACAATTGTAAGGCGGATTTTCTGAGCCGACAGACCTTTCAGTGGGAACTCCATCCGGAAGTTTTTTCCAGTTTAATCCTCATTTGTGGGCAGCCAGAACCGGATCTCATGGCTTCTCAGCAGAATGCCAAGCTTCTGAGGTACGGCTTGAGGTCAAGGGATCCACAGGTTTTCTTGATAGATGCTCTGGCAGTCCCTTGGCATTGCAGTCTAGCATACATATTTCCTCCGTTCGCTCTCCTGCCAAGAGTCATTGTTCAAATCAAGCAGGAGAGGGCGTTGGTGATTCTCATAGCGCCGACATGGCCTCGCAGTATCTGGTATGCAGATCTAGTGGAAATGTCATCTCTACCTCAGTGGAGACTCCCTCTGAGGAAGGACCTTCTACTTCAGGGTCCTTTTCTTCATCCAAATCTCGTTTCTCTGAAGCTGACTGCTTGGAGATTAAACGCTTGATTTTATCTAAGCGTGGGTTTTCAGAGTCGGTCATTGGGACCATGATTCAGGCTCGTAAGCCTGTGACAAGAAAGATTTACTATAAGATATGGCGTAAATATCTGTATTGGTGTGAATCCAAAAGCTACTCTTGGAGTAGAGTCAGGATTCCTAGGATTTTGTCTTTTCTCCAGGAGGGTCTGAAGAAGGGTTTTTCAGCTAGTACTCTGAAAGGTCAGATTTCTGCATTGTCTATTTTGTTGCATAAGCGTTTGGAGGATGCGCCAGACGTGCAATCTTTTTGTCAGGCCTTGGTTAGGATTATGCCTGTGTTTAAGCCTGTTACTCCTCCCTGGAGTCTTAGCCTTGTTCTTAAGAGTTTTACAGCGGGCTCTGTTTGAACCTATGCATTCTTTACATATCAAGATGTTATCTTGGAAGGTTTTCTTTCTTGTTGCTATTTCTTCTGCTCTGAGAGTTTCGGAACTCTCGACTCTGCAGTTTGATTCTCCTTATCTTATTTTTCATTCTGATAAGGTGGTTTTACGTACTAAATTGGGTTTCCTACCTAAGGTTGTTTCAAACAAGAATATTAATCAGGAGATTGTGGTTCCTTCTTTGTGTTTTAATCCTTCTCTTAAGGAGCATTTGTTGCACAACCTATATGTTATGCGTGCATTGAAGTTCTATCTTCAGGCGACTAAGGACTTTTGTCAGTCTTCTGCTTTGTTTGTTTTTCTGGGAAACGCAAAGGTCATAAAGCTATGGCTACTTCTCTTTGGGTAAGGAGTATTATTCGTTTAGCCTATGAAACTGCTGGACAGCAAGCTCCTGAGAGAGTCACTGCTCATTCCACGA
The DNA here is from genome assembly GCF_027579735.1 of Bombina bombina. NCBI lineage: Eukaryota > Metazoa > Chordata > Amphibia > Anura > Bombinatoridae > Bombina > Bombina bombina. The sequence continues at coordinate 972,604,572 of NC_069500.1, read as the reverse complement.
GGGCTGTTTCTTCTTCCTGGGCATTTAAAAATGAAGCTTCTGTGGAACAGATTTGCAAGGCTGCAACTTGGTTCTCTTTGCATACTTTTTAAAGTTTTATAAATGTTATACTTTTGCCTCAGCGGAGGCTTCTTTTGGGAGAAGGTTTCTTCAAGCGGTGGTGCCTTCTTTTTAGGTCTACCTGTCTTGTCCTCCCTTATCATCTGTGTCATCTAGCTTGGTTATTGATTCCCACTAGTAATTGATGATTCCGTGGACTCACCATATCTTAGGAAAGAAAACATAATTAATGCTTACCTGATAAATGTATTTATTTCCAGATATGGTGAGTCCACGGCCCACCCTTTATTTAAAACGGTTATTTTTTCTAAAACCTCAGGCACCTCTACACTTTTGTGTTATCATCTTTTTCCATTTTTCCTTCGGCCGAATAACTGGAGGTTATGGGTAAGGGAAGTGACATATATAGCAGCTTTGCTGTAGTGCTATTTGCCTCCTCCTGCTGGCCAGGAGTGATATTCCCACTAGTAATTGATTATTCTTTTGACTCACCATATCCGGAAAGAAAGAAATTTATCAGGTAAGCATAAATTATGTTTTTATTTCATATGGCAAAATAATGCTAAAGACAAATATACTATACCGGATATACCGGGGTGTGTGTGTGTGTGTATGTATGTATGTATATATATATGTGTGTGTGTGTGTGTATATATGTATGTATATGTGTGTGTATATATATATGTATATATATGTATATGTATATATATATATATATATATATATATATATATATATATATATATATATATATATATATATATATATATATATATATATATATAATCTCAAGAACTGGATGTCTGCCTAAACCAAGCCTGTTATTACTGACAAACTGCTTTCATAAAAATGTTGTTTTTAAAAAAAAAAAAAAAAAAAAAAAAAAAGTAATGTAGAGTTACAGCTGTAATAGGTCTTAATCGTGGACACCTTTATATGTAGAGCAAGTTATTTTGGCTTTGATTTCAAAGCCTTTCTGATAAAGTTATCTTATGTTTTTTAAATGGCTTAATATCTTGTTAGTTTTTACTTAATCTTTGAACTAAAAGAATTCTGTTGCAATATTATAATATTTATCATATATAAATTAGAAAACAGCAGTTTTTCTCATGATTTTTGTACTTTTTGAACTTAACAGTTTTGACTTCTTGAAAACCTATTTTGGTCTTTTTTGAATACCTTAGCTTTAATTTTAGCTTTAAAGTTAATTTGTAAAGTTAATTTTAGCTTTAAAGTTCTCATTTCATATATTCATCAGTCTATGATGTGTACTCAATTATGATTGGAATTTATGTTTATTATAAAATTGATCAAAATTAAATACACATAAAATTAATTTCCCAGTCAATTGTCACATTACTATTTTATCAATTATCTTATACATTTTACTTGTCACATTGAACATATATTTTAGTTTGTGAAAATCTGTGAAAAATCAATCAATCAACCCCCCAGAAAAATACATGTGAAATACCCATTTCTTATAAGATGGTGTTTCCTTGTATATTCACATTATATATCCTAAATGCAACTTGATATTTTGTTATATTCACTGAACAATTGAGAAGCATTGACTGGACTAGTAACTTTGGATTAGTAACTTGTTTTCCTTGAGTAGTAAACTAATAAACTGTAGTGATCCACATGTGTGTTTTATGATGTTTAACGCTAGTATAAAAGTTAACATTTCTTGGGTTCTTTTTGTTTATTTTCTATGTTTATATGTATTGTCACAAAGACCTCATTGTTTTAGATTGTGTGGGTTAATTTTTTTTATCTGCGTGTTAATTGTTTTTTGGGGTTTTTTTTCCATATGAGTATTTTCCTTTGTTTATCCTTAAAAAAAAAAAAAAAAAAGACACACTGTCAAAAATAGTTTCTAAGTTTCATTTGAGCAAACTTTAATTATATACACCCAGAGACCTGGTGCATCAAGTCAGTAAGCTATCAATACAGAGTGGTAAGAAACAGAGCAGAGGTTCACCACAAAATCATTTCAGCGCTAGAGCTGAATCAAATCGGAATAAGATTTTTCTAAATATTTTGCATTTAGACTTATCATGTTTGGTATAAAAAATATCCTCATGATGTCACAATAGGATTGCTTATAAGTGTTTGTTTATGTACTGGATATACATGACAAAATTCATAAGTTATCCTTTAACTTCAGCCAGGGTTTGCATTGTGGTTTAAGGTGTGCCAATAACAAATGGGGTGGCTACCTTACTTGCCCACTCTGGAAGGGGCCTGATCAGAAACCTGACCTGAGGAAAATGTATTTAGTTTTGTTTTCAGCAAAGTAATGTCTTTCTACATGGGAAGCTGTGTAAAACATCTTAAGTGATCATCTTTCTTTGCCAAGCTCCTTTTTGTATTTTAAAACTGTTGCTTTTGTGTGTATCCCATGTTAAATTCCTTCTTTTTTATGCACTGTGACTTTTTTTTTAATTCATAATAAAAATTCCTTTTAAGTTTTTGCCTTTGTCTACTATTTGAACCAGGTTACTCTGGAGAGACTAGTAATAACTGTATTGTGTTTTTAGATTGATTTTTTTTTTTGCCAAATTGTGCTTTGGGGATTTTTTTAATCTGTTAGTCTGAGTTTTTCATTAGGATTTACCATATAATAATCTTAAAGTGGTTGCAGCAGAGATAGTTTAGTGTGGGTGTCATTAAAGGGAATATTGGGCATTTTTCTGGGTCTAGTACAAACGAGTGTTGTTAACCCTTACATGCACTGAACTAAGTTGCAGGCATGCACAAACTGGTTAAAGTGGAAAGTGTCAGTTAACCATTTCTGTGATAAAGAGGTGAATGGTGCAGAGTTGGTTAACCCTGTACATCCCAGGTATACAGGTAGAAATAGATGGAAACATACTTATTGCTTAAGCTCATTGACATATATTGATTGTTTTCTTTATAGGAGCAACAGCTGCAGCTCGAAAGGAAGTAATCAGAAACAAGATCCGAGCTATCGGGAAAATGGCAAGAGTATTCTCTGTATTGAGGTAGGTTAAAAAATAATCATTTTTGTTTCAATCTCCTTTGGAATATTTTTTTGCTTGGAAACCAGAGATTGTTTATAAAGTCTTTACTGTTTCCCTATCTCATGTTGCAAGTCTAGGGAAATTTTAACAATCACTTTTTTGTTCATTCATTTAAATCGGCATGTCACTGAATTTAAACATTAGCTTGATAAAATATTTTTTTTTATTTGTTTGCTATAAAATTGGAACTTGCATCACAGTAATATAATGGAGAGAGTAGCTATTCATCTGCCTGTTCTCACCTTATTAGTGCTGTCTAATTCTTCTACCTACTACTATCCCAGTTACTTGTTCTGTCTCTCTCCCCATCACTCTTTTTCTCTCTCTCTCTCTCTCTCTCTCTCTCTCTCTCTCTCTCTCTCTCTCTCCCCATCACTCTCTTTCTCTCTCTCTCTCTCTCTCCCCATCACTCTCTTTCTCTCCCCATCACTCTCTTTCTCTCTCTCTCTCCACCATCACTCTCTCTCCCCATCACTCTCTCTCTCTTCCCCCCCCATCACTCTCTCTCTTTCTCTTTCCACCTCTTTCTCTTTCCACCTCTTTCTCTTTCCACCTCTTTCTCTTTCCACCTCTCTTTCTCTTTCCACCTCTCTTTCTCTTTCCACCTCTCTTTCTCTTTCCACCTCTTTCTCTTTCCACCTCTCTTTCTCTTTCCACCTCTCTTTCTCTTTCCATCTCTCTTTCTCTTTCCATCTCTCTTTCTCTTTCCATCTCTTTCTCTTTCCATCTCTTTCTCTTTCCATCTCTTTCTCTTTCCATCTCTTTCTCTTTCCATCTCTCTTTCTCTTTCCATCTCTTTCTCTTTCCATCTCTCTCTCTCTTTTTTCATATTCCCCCCCCCCTCTCTCTCTCTCTCTCTCTCTTTCCATCTCTCTCTTTCCATCTCTCTCTTTCCATCTCTCTCTTTCCATCTCTCTCTTTCCATCTCTCTCTTTCCATCTCTCTCTTTCCATCTCTCTCTTTCCATCTCTCTCTTTCCATCTCTCTCCATCCATCTCTCTCTCTCTCTCTCCATCTCTCTCTCTCTCCCCATCTCTCTCTCTCTCTCTCCCCAACTCTCTCTCTCTCCCCATCTCTCTCTCTCTCTCCCCATCTCTCTCTCCCCATCTCTCTCTCCCCATCTCTCTCTCCCCATCTCTCTCTCCCCATCTCTCTCTCCCTCTCCCCCATCTCTCCCTCTTGTAGTTTGTGTGTGTACCATATTGTACAGAATATAGTTATTTGTATATGTATTTGCATTTTAAGCAACAGATGTCGGGTGATCAGAGATTTTTATTGTCTAGGAACATTTAGCTCTATAGCTATACACCTCTCTTTCTCTTTCCACCTCTCTTTCTCTTTCCACCTCTCTTTCTCTTTCCACCTCTCTTTCTCTTTCCACCTCTCTTTCTCTTTCCACCTCTCTTTCTCTTTGCATCTCTTTCTCTCTCTCTCTCTCTCTCTCTCTCTCTCTCTCTCTTTTTTCATATTCCCCTCTCTCTCTCTCTCTCTCTCTCTCTCTCTCTTTCCATCTCTCTCTTTCCATCTCTCTCTCTCTCTCTCTCTTTTTTCATATCCCCCCCCTCTCTCTCTCTCTCTTTCCATCTCTCTCTTTCCATCTCTCTCTCTCTCTCTTTCCATCTCTCTCTCTCTTTCCATCTCTCTCTCTCTTTCCATCTCTCTCTCTCCCCATCTCTCTCTCTCCCCATCTCTCTCTCTCCCCATCTCTCTCTCTCCCCATCTCTCACTCTTGTAGTTTGTGTGTGTACCATATTGTACAGAATATAGTTATTTGTATATGTATTTGCATTTTAAGCAACAGATGTCGGGTGATCAGAGATTTTTTATTGTCTAGGAACATTTAGCTCTATAGCTGGATTTGTGTAATTGGATACAAAGCACAATATCCAATGTGCATGATTTCTGTCTCACCTTATCCTTTATGATCATTGACAGATCATCTGTTACTCTATTCATAACCTTTCTTACTGTGTTTTCAACTAATTATCAAGTTCCTTAGTCTAACTTGGCATTATGTTCCAATTTATTCTGGGAGCAGAGCCAAGCACAGTAGTCCAGTCATCCCAGGTGTAAACACAGCTTTTTGTGACTGTTGTCTCTCAGTAGTTTTGCCCTATTTCTCATCTGTATGTATAAATACAGAATAATACAGAATTGTTCTCTGCTGTTATAAAAGCAACAATGCAATCATAACCGATCTGCATAAAATTATATTTTGCACTGATAAATTTAAAGTTCATGTGGTTCTAATATATTCCCATTTATTTGTGTTTTGTGATAAAGATGTAGAGATTGGCGCTGGCCATGACAGTTGTTTTCAAACTACAAGGTTAAAAACCAAAGACTTCAAAGCATGACCAGTTGAGATTGCATTTATTTGTGTACTTATTGATTCTATTGTATTCAATTTAGAGTTCAGACTCTTTTTTTTTTTCAGATAATTTCAATATTCATTGCAATTTAATTGTTTTTCTTTGTACTGATTTGTTTTAAAAAACAAACTATACACAATAGCATAAAGAGTTAAATAAAACATTACATCTGAGCTGTAAATTCCATCAGACGGTATTGTTCCTTTAGGATCTAGTAAAGTTTCAGTGTTGTCTAGTATAGTAGTAGTGTAGTGCCGAAATGTTTATTTTTTGTTCAAACTATAATTTTTTTTTATTTAACTTTTTTTTGTGGGGTTTTTCCAGGAGGCTAATATGATGGATGTCAGAAATGTATTTAGGCTTTATGCGTATCTAGGCCTTTTATACTTTTTATCTTTTTTTTCGGCTTTCCTATTTGCTTTTCTTTATCCTGACCTATTTCACTCTAATTAATAGCTGCTTGTTCTTTGCAAGGATGGATGATTGGTTGCCATCATAGGCATGCTAGACATTAGCCAGTTTGGTTATACTTTAAATATGCCCCTTTTAAAATATCAATCTTTCCAATGTACAAAATAAGTATTATGGCATCTAATACATGTTATAATGGGGCTTTTTCCCTGTAGTATTTTACATTACTCCAGTTCATTATTTTGAGAGGTCTGTCCTTAATCTTTTGTAAAAAAAAAAATATATATATATATATATATATATATATATATTTCTTTCATGTAATTAGCAAGAGTCCATGAGCTAGTGACGTATGGGATATACATTCCTACCAGGAGGGGCAAAGTTTCCCAAACCTTAAAATGCCTACAAATACACCCATCACCACACCCACAAATCAGTTTTACAAACTTTGCCTCCCATGGAGGTGGTGAAGTAAGTTTGTGCTAGATTCTACGTTGATATGCGCTCCGCAGCAGGTTGGAGCCCGGTTTTCCTCTCACCGTGCAGTGAATGTCAGAGGGATGTGAATTGAGTATTGCCTATTTGAATTCAATGATCTCCTTCTACGGGGTCTATTTCATAGGTTCTCTGTTATCGGTCGTAGAGATTCATCTCTTACCTCCCTTTTCAGATCGACGATATACTCTTATATATACCATTACCTCTAATTTGCAAAATTAGTTTCTCTTAAAGGCACAGTAACGTTTTATATATTTGCTTGTTAACTTGATTTAAAGTGTTTTCCAAGCTTATTAGTCTCATTATTAGTCTGTTCTAACATGTCTGACATAGAGGAAGCTCTGTGTTCATTATGTTTTAAAGCCATGGTGGAACCCCATCTTAGAATGTGTACCAGATGTACTGATTTCATGTTAAACAATAAAGATCATTTTTTGTCTTTAAAAACATTATCACCAGAGGATTCTGTCGTGGGGGTAGTTATGCCGACTAACTCTCCCCACATGTCAGACCTTTTGACTCCCGCTTTAGGGACTCACGCTCAAATGGCGCCAAGTACATCAAGGGCACCCATAGCGTTTATTTTACCAGGGGATTCTGTCGAGGGGAAAGTTATGCCGATTAACTCTCCCCACGTGTCAGACCCTTCGACTCCCGCTTCAGGGACTCACGCTCAAATGGCGCCAAGTACATCAAGGGCGTCCATAGCGTTTATTTTCAAGACATGGCAAAGGTGGTGAATAATACTCTGGCAGCAGTATTAGTCAGACTACCTGAAATTAAAGGAAAGCAGATAGCTCTGGGGGTAGATACAGAGCATACAGACGCTTTAAGAACCATGTATGATACTACCTCACAATATGCTTAGTCTGTGGGTGATTTTTTTGACTCAGGGAAGATGATTTAACCTGATTCTGATATTTTTACATTTAAAATTTATGCTTGAGAACCTCCACTTGTTGCTCAGGGAGGCTTTGGCTGCTCTGAATGAATGTGTACAATCGCAGGGCCAGAGAAATTGTGTAGACTGGATAAATAATATGCAGTGCCGGTGTGTACTGATGTTTTTCCAATACCTAAAGAGGTTTACTAAAAAATTTTTTAATAAGGAATGGGATAGACCAGGTGTGCCGTTCTCTTCCCCTCCTATTTTTTAGAAGAATGTTTTCTAATAGTTACCACCACACAGGACTTCTGGCAGACAGTTCCTAAGGTGGAGAGAAGAGTTTCTACTCTAGCTAAGCGTACCACTACCTCTGGCGAGGACAGTTGTGCTTTTTAGATCCAATGGATAAAAAATGTTTATTCAACAGGGTTTTATCCTGCAGCCCCTGGCATACATTGCTGTCACTGCTGCTGCAGCGTTCTGGGTTGAGTCTCTTGATGAGGCTTTACAGTTAGCGACTCCATTGGATGAATATATTTGACAAGCTTATGCTAGCCAATTCCTTTGTTTTCTGATGCCTTTGTTCATTTGACTAGACTAACGGCTAAGAATTCTGTTTTTTACTATACTGGCGCGCAGAGCGCTATGGCTTATATCATGGTCAGCTGTCGTGACTTTAATAAATAAGCTACTTAACTTCCCTTCAAGGGGCAGACCCTATTCGGGCCTGGTTTGAAGGAGATTATTGCTTATATCACTGGAGGAAAAGGTCATGCCCTTCCTCAGGATAGGAATCAAGGGCCAAAAAAGGTCTAATTTTCGTGCCTTTTAAAACTTCAGGGCAGGTGTGGCATCCACTTCCTCTAAGGCAAAACAAGAGGGAATTTTTGCTCAGTCCAAGGCGGTCTGGAGACAATTGGACCTGGAACAAAGATAAGCAGGCCAAGGAGCCTGCTGCTGCCTCTAAGGCAGAATGAAGGAACAGACCCCTATCCGGTAACTGATCCTATAGGGGGCAGACTTTCATTCTTCGCCCCCGAGCGTGGGCAAGAGATGCCCAGGATCCCTAGGCATTGGAATTTATATCCCAGAGATATCTTCTGGATTTCAAAGATTCCCCCCCCAAAAAAGGGGAGATTTCGCCTTACACAATTATCTGCAAACCAGATAAAAAAGGAGGCATTCTTACATTGTGTACGAGATCCATCCAGTTCCAAGAGAGGAACAGGGACAGAGTTTTTACTCAAATCTGTTTGTGGTTCCCAAGGTGAGGGAACCTTCAGACATATTTTGGATCTAAAGATCTTAAACAAATTCCTCAAAATTCCGTCATTTAAGATGGAAACTATTCGTACCATCTTAACTATGATCCAGGAGAGTCAATAGAGGACTACAATGGATTTGAAGGATGCTTATCCTCACATTGTGTTGCATAAAGATCACCTTCGTTTTTCAGGTTTGCCTTTCTAGACAGGCATTACCAGTTTGTAGCTCTTTCCTTTGGGATATCTACAGCCCCAAGAATCTTTATGGAGGTTCTGGGGTCGCTTTGGCGGTCCTTAGGCCGCGGGGCATAGAAGTGGCCCCTTAGTTAGACGACATCCTGATACAGGCGTCAAACATCCAAATTGCCAAGTCTCATACGGACGTAGTACTGGCATTTCTGAGATCACATGGGTGGAAAGTGAACAAGGAAAGAGTTCTCTATCCCCAATCTCAAGGGTTTCCCTCCTAGGGACTCTGATAGATTCTGTAGAAATGAAAATTTACCTGACGGAGTCCAGGTTGTCAAAGTTTCTAAATTTCTGCCGTGTTTTTCATCCCATCCGCGCCCTTCGGTGGCTCAGTACATGAATGAAATCGGCTTAATAGGTAACGGCAACGGACATAGTACCGTTTGCACGTCTACATTTCAGACCGCTGCAACTATGCATGCTCAGTCAGAGGAACGGGGATTACACAGATTTGTCCCCCTGTTGAACCTGGACCAAGAGACCAGAGATTCTCTTCTCTGGTGACTATGTCAGGTCCATCTGTCCAAGGGTATGACCTTCCGCAGGTCAGATGGGACAATTGTTACAATGGATGCCAGCCTTTTAGGTTGGGATGCAGTCTGGAACTCCCTGAAGGCTCAGGGATAGTGGACTTAGGAGGAGACCCTCCTTCTAATAAATATTCTGGGAGTGATATTCCATGCTCTTCAGACTTGGCCTCAGTTAGCAACTCTGAGGTACATCATACTCAGTCGGACAATATACACGACTGTGGCTTACATCAGCCATCAAGGGGGAACAGAAGTTCCCTAGTGATGTTAGAAGTCTTACAATAATTCACTGGACAGAGACTCCCTCTTGTCTATCAGCTATCCATATCCCAGGTGTTGAGAACTGGGAGGTGGATTTTCTAAGTCGTCAGACTTTTCTTCCGGGGGAGTGGGATTTCCTCCGGAGGTCAAGACCAAGCAGGAGAGGGCTTTGGTGTTTTTGACAGCGCCTGCGTAGCCACGCAGGACCTGGTATGCAGATCTGGTGGACATGTCATCCTTTCCATCACGGTCTCTGCTTCTGAGACAGGTCCCTCTACCTCACGGTCCTTTCAACCATCTAAATAGAATCAATCTGAGATGGACTGCCTGGAGACTGAACGCTTGATGTTATCAAAGCATGGCTTCTCCGAGTCAGTCATTGATACCTTAATACAGACATGAAAGCCTGTCTCTAGGAAAATTGAACATAGATATGGTGTAAATATCTGATTGTTATGAATCCAAGGGTTACTCATGGAGTAAAGCCTGGATTCCCAGGATATTATCTTTTCTCCAAGATGTTTTTGAGAAAAGGGTTGTCAGCTAATTCCTTAAAAGGGACAGATTTTTACTCTGTCTATTTTTTTGCACCAGCGTCTGGCAGGTATTCTAGACGTTCAGGCATTTGGTCAGGCTTTGGTTAGATCCAAGCCTGTGTTTAAAACTGTTGCTCCACCATGGAGCTTAAACCTGGTTCTTAAGGCTCTTCAAGAAGTTCCGTTTGAACCTTTTTTTGTTCCATAGATATCAATCTTTATCTTGGAAAGTTCCTTTTGGGTAGCTATTTCCTCGACTCGTAGAGTCTCCAAGTTATCTGTGTTACAATGTGATTCTCCTTATCTGGTCCTTCGTACGGATAAGGTAGTCCTGCATACCAACCTGGGTTTTTTCCTAAGGTGGTATCTAACAAGAACATCACTCAAGAGATAGTTGTTCCATGCTTGTATCATAATCCTTCCTCAAAGAAGGAACGCCTATTACACAATATTGGACGTGGTTTGTGCTTTAAAGTTTTACTTACAAGTTACTACAGTTTTCATCAAACGTTCACCTTGTTTGTTGTCTATTCTGGACAGAGGAGAGGTCAAAAGACTTCAGCAGCCTCTCTGTCTTTTTGGTTAAAAAGCATAATTCATTTAGCTTATGAGACTGCTGGACAGCAGCCTCCTGAAGGGATTGCAGCTCATTCTACTAGAGCTGTGGTTTTCACTTGGGCCTTTTTTAAATGTGGCTTCTGTTGGACAGATTTACAAGACGGAGTCTTGGTCTGCGCTTCATACTTTTTCAAATTTAACAAATTTGATACCTTGCTTCTTCGGAGGCTATTTTTGGGAGAAAGGTTTTTTTTACAGGCAGTGGTAACTTCCGTTTAAGTACCTGCCTTGTCCCTCCCATCATCCGTGTACTTTAGCTTTGCTATTGGTATTCCATAAGTAATGGATGATCCGTGGACTGGATACACTTAACAAGAGAAAACATAATTTATGCTTACCTGATAAATTTATTTCTCTTGTAGTGTATCCAGTCCACGGCCCGCCCTGTCACTTTAAGGCAGGTATTTTTTTCATTTGAACTACAGTCACCACTGCACCCTATGGTTTTTCCTTTCTCTGCATGTTTTCGGTCGAATGACTGAATATGGCAGTTAGGGGAGGAGCTATATAGCAGCTTTGCTGTGGGTGGACTCTTGCAACTTCCTGTTGGGAAGGATAATATATATTCCATAAGTAATGGATGATCCGTGGACTGGATACACTACAAGAGAAATAAATTTATCAGGTAAGCATAAATTATGTTTTTTTCCCTGTGGGCTTTTAGGCTCGCGGGGGCTGAAAATGCTTCATTTTATTGCGTCATTCTTGGCGCGGACTTTTTTGGCGCAAAACATTTTTTCTTTGTTATTTCCGGCGTCATACGTGTCACTGGAAGTTGCGTCATTTTTGACGTTTTTTTTATGCCAAAAGTGTCGGCGTTACCGGATGTGGCGTCATTTTTGGCGCCAAAAGCATTTAGGCGCCAAATAATGTGGGCGTCTTTTTTGGCGCTAAAAAATATGGGCGTCATTATTGTTTCCACATTATTTAAGTCTCATTGTTTATTGCTTCTGGTTGCTAGAAGCTTGTTCTCTGGCATTTTTTCCCATTCCTGAAACTGTCATTTAAGGAATTTGATCAATTTTGCTTTATATGTTGTTTTTTCTATTACATATTGCAAGATGTCCCAGATTGACCCTGAATCAGAAGATACTTCTGGAAAATCGCTGCCTGATGCTGGATCTACCAAAGTTAAGTGTATTTGCTGTAAACTTGTGGTATCTGTTCCTCCAGCTGTTGTTTGTAATGAATGTCATGACAAACTTGTTAATGCAGATAATATTTCCTTTAGTAATGTTACATTACCTGTTGTTGTTCCATCAACATCTAATACTCAGAGTGTTCCTGTTAACATAAGAGATTTTGTTTCTAAATCCATTAAGAAGGCTATGTCTGTTATTCCTCCTTCTAGTAAACGTAAAAGGTCTTTTAAAACTTCTCATTTTTCAGATGAATTTTTAAATGAACATCATCATTCTGATTCTGATAATGATTCCTCTGGTTCAGAGGATTCTGTTTCAGAGGTTGATGCTGATAAATCTTCATATTTGTTCAAGATGGAATTTATTCGTTCTTTACTTAAAGAAGTCTTAATTGCATTAGAAATAGAGGATTCTGGTCCTCTTGATACTAAATCTAAACGTTTAAATAAGGTTTTTAAATCTCCTGTAGTTATTCCAGAAGTTTTTCCTGTCCCTGATGCTATTTCTGAAGTAATCTCCAGGGAATGGAATAATTTGGGTAATTCATTTACTCCTTCTAAACGTTTTAAGCAATTATATCCTGTGCCATCTGACAGATTAGAGTTTTGGGACAAAATCCCTAAGGTTGATGGGGCTATCTCTACTCTTGCTAAACGTACTACTATTCCTACGGCAGATAGTACTTCCTTTAGATAGCAAAATTGAATCCTTTCTAAGAAAAGCTTACTTATGTTCAGGTAATCTTCTTAGACCTGCTATATCTTTGGCGGATGTTACTGCAGCTTCAACTTTTTGGTTAGAAGCTTTAGCGCAACAAGTATCAGATCATAATTCTCATAGCATTGTTATTCTTCTTCAACATGCTAATAATTTTATTTGTGATGCCATCTTTGATATCATTAGGGTTGATGTCAGGTATATGTCTCTAGCTATTTTAGCTAGAAGAGCTTTATGGCTTAAAACTTGGAATGCTGATATGTCTTCTAAGTCAACTTTGCTTTCCCTTTCTTTCCAGGGTAATAAATTATTTGGTTCACAGTTGGATTCTATTATTTCAACTGTTACTGGAGGGAAAGGAACTTTTTTACCACAGGATAAAAAATCTAAAGGTAAATTTAGGTCTAATAATCGTTTTCGTTCCTTTTGTCACAATAAGGAACAAAAGCCTGATCCTTCCCCTACAGGAGCGGTATCAGTTTGGAAACCATCTCCAGTCTGGAATAAATCCAAGCCTTTTAGAAAGCCAAAGCCAGCTCCCAAGTCCACATGAAGGTGCGGCCCTCATTCCAGCCCAGCTGGTAGGGGGCAGATTACGATTTTTCAAAGAAATTTGGATCAATTCAATTCACAATCTTTGGGTTCAGAACATTGTTTCAGAAGGGTACAGAATAGGCTTCAAGATAAGGCCTCCTGCAAGAAGATTGTTTCTTTCCCGTGTCCCAGTAAATCCAGCGAAGGCTCAAGCATTTCTGAAATGTGTTTCAGATCTAGAGTTGGCTGGAGTAATTATGCCAGTTCCAGTTCTGGAACAGGGGCTGGGGTTTTACTCAAATCTCTTCATTGTACCAAAGAAGGAGAATTCCTTCAGACCAGTTCTGGATTTAAAAATATTGAATCATTATGTAAGGATACCAACATTCAAAATGGTAACTATAAGGACTATTCTGCCTTTTCTTCAGCAAGGGCATTATATGTCCACAATAGATTTACAGGATGCATATCTGCATATTCCGATTTATCCAGATCACTATCAGTTTCTGAGATTCTCTTTCCTAGACATGCATTACCAGTTTGTGGCTCTGCCGTTTGGCCTAGCAACAGCTCCAAGGATTTTTACAAAGGTTCTCAGTGCCCTTCTGTCTGTAATCAGAGAAAAGGGTATTGTGGTATTTCCTTATTTGGACGATATCTTGGTACTTGCTCAGTCTTCACATTTAGCAGAATCTCATACGAATCAGCTTGTATCGTTTCTTCGAGAACATGGTTGGAGGATCAATTTACCAAAAAGTTAATTGATTCCTCAGACAAGGGTAACCTTTTTAGGTTTCCAGATAGATTCAGTGTCCATGACTCTATCTTTGACAGACAAGAGACGTCTAAAATTGGTTTCAGCTTGTGGAAACCTTCAGTCTCAATCATTCCCTTCGGTAGCCTTATGCATGGAAATTCTAGGTCTTATGACTGCTGCATCGGATGCGATCCCCTTTGCTTGATTTCACATGTGACCTCTTCAGCTTTGTATGCTGAACCAGTGGTGCAGGGATTATACAAAGATATCTCAATTGATATCTTTAAAACCGATTGTACGACACTCTCTGACGTGGTGGACAAATCACCATCGTTTAGTTCAGGGGGCTTCTTTTGTTCTTCCAACCTGGACTGTGATTTTAACAGATGCAAGTCTGACAGGTTGGGGAGCTGTTTGGGGGTCTCTGACAGCACAAGGGGTTTGGGAATCTCAGGAGGTGAGATTACCAATCAATATTTTGGAACTCCGTGCAATTTTCAGAGCTCTTCAGTCATGGCCTCTTCTAAAGAGAGAGTCGTTCATTTGTTTTCAGACGAACAATGTCACAACTGTGGCATATATCAATCATCAAGGAGGGACTCACAGTCCTCTGGCTATGAAAGAAGTATCTCGAATACTGGTATGGGCGGAATCCAGCTCCTGTCTAATTTCTGCGGTTCATATCCCAGGTATAGACAATTGGGAAGCGGATTATCTCAGTCGCCAAACGTTACATCCGGGCGAATGGTCTCTTCACCCAGAGGTATTTCTTCAGATTGTTCAAATGTGGGGACTTCCAGAAATAGATCAGATGGCTTCTCATCTAAACAAAAAGCTTCCCAGGTATCTGTCCTGATCCAGGGATCCTCAGGCGGAAGCAGTGGATGCATTGTCACTTCCTTGGAAGTATCATCCTGCCTATATCTTTCCGCCTCTAGTTCTTCTTCCAAGAGTAATTTCCAAGATTCTGAAGGAATGCTCGTTTGTTCTGCTGGTGGCTCCAGCATGGCCTCACAGGTTTTGGTATGCAGATCTTGTCCGGATGGCCACTTGTCAACCGTGGACTCTTCCGTTAAGACCAGACCTTCTGTCGCAAGGTCCTTTTTTCCATCAGGATCTCAAATCCTTAAATTTGAAGGTATGGCGATTGAACGCTTGATTCTCAGTCAAAGAGGTTTCTCTGACTCTGTGATTAATACTATGTTACAGGCTCGTAAATCTGTATCTAGGAAGATATATTATCGAGTCTGGAAGATTTACATTTCTTGGTGTCTTTCTCATCATTTTTCCTGGCATTCTTTTAGAATTCCGAGAATTTTACAGTTTCTTCAGGATGGTTTGGATAAAGGTTTGTCTGCAAGTTCCTTGAAAGGACAAATCTCTGCTCTTTCTGTTCTTTTTCACAGAAAGATTGCTATTCTTCCTGATATTCATTGTTTTGTACAAGCTTTGGTTCGTATAAAACCTGTTAAGTCAATTTCTCCTCCTTGGAGTTTGAATTTGGTTCTGGGGGCTCTTCAAGCTCCTCCATTTGAACCTATGCATTCACTGGACATTAAATTACTTTCTTGGAAAGTTTTGTTTCTTTTGGCCATCTCTTCTGCTAGAAGAGTTTCTGAATTATCTGCTCTTTCTTGTGAGTCTCCTTTTCTGATTTTTCATCAGGATAAGGCGGTGTTGCAAACTTCTTTTAAATTTTTACCTAAGGTTGTGAATTCTAACAACATTAGTAGAGAAATTGTGGTTCCTTCATTGTGTCCTAATCCTAAGAATTCTAAGGAGAGATCATTGCATTCTTTGGATGTAGTTAGAGCTTTGAAATATTATGTTGAAGCTACTAAGAATTTCCGAAAGACTTCTAGTCTATTTGTTATCTTTTCCGGTTCTAGGAAAGGTCAGAAGGCCTCTGCCATTTCTTTGGCGTCTTGGTTGAAATCTTTAATTCATCATGCTTATGTTGAGTCGGGTAAAACTCCGCCTCAGAGGATTACAGCTCATTCTACTAGGTCAGTTTCTACTTCCTGGGCGTTTAGGAATGAAGCTTCGGTTGATCAGATTTGCAAAGCAGCAACTTGGTCTTCTTTGCATACTTTTACTAAATTCTACCATTTTGATGTGTTTTCTTCTTCTGAAGCAGTTTTTGGTAGAAAAGTACTTCAGGCAGCGGTTTCAGTTTGAATCTTCTGCTTATGTTTTTCATTAAACTTTATTTTGGGTGTGGATTATTTTCAGCAGGAATTGGCTGTCTTTATTTTATCCCTCCCTCTCTAGTGACTCTTGCGTGGAAGATCCACATCTTGGGTATTCATTATCCCATACGTCACTAGCTCATGGACTCTTGCTAATTACATGAAAGAAAACATAATTTATGTAAGAACTTACCTGATAAATTCATTTCTTTCATATTAGCAAGAGTCCATGAAGCCCACCCTTTTTGTGGTGGTTATGATTTTTTTGTATAAAGCACAATTATTCCAATTCCTTATATTTTATGCTTTCGCACTTTTGTCTTATCACCCCACTTCTTGGCTATGCGTTAAACTGATTTGTGGGTGTGGTGAGGGGTGTATTTATAGGCATTTTGAGGTTTGGGAAACTTTGCCCCTCCTGGTAGGAATGTATATCCCATACGTCACTAGCTCATGGACTCTTGCTAATATGAAAGAAATGAATTTATCAGGTAAGTTCTTACATAAATTATGTTATTTCATAAAATGATGATGGTCCACACTCCTTCATAACATATGGGGCATGTTTCCAGCCATTAGAGCTAAGAACTCATATCAGAGGTTAAAATCCCTCGCGCCTCCGTTCTATCTTAGTTTTGTTCTTGGCCTCATAGGAGATGGTTGAGAATAGAGGTTGTTCCAGCTATTTGCTTATGGATTACATATTGGGAGCTCAAAACTAGGTGAGACCCATTGTCCCTGGGAAGTATGATTTACAAAGAAGACAGAAAAGACACTTCACAGCAGCTGAATGATGCAGGGACATAGGAATAAACTATGCACATCATTTCGCTAACAGGATTTCAGCCATAACTACCCTCAGGCGTTGCAGGGACTCGTCCCTTTCCCTCCCCCTGAGGGACACAGTAATTTAATCATGCTTCTCTAGGTATATACATTTTATGCATATTAGTCAAAAAAAGGAGAGGCCAATGGCACTACTGCATATATATGGGGACTACTGCCAGTAGAATTAATTCCACAAAATAATTACTGTGGATTCATGGGATGGTGCTGTGTATATAAACAATAGAGAGCAAGAGAAAAGAGGAATACATTCCTCCACAGTATACACTAATAGCACTCCAGAGTCTAAAAAGAATCAGTTTATTACAGATATAACCCAGAAGGGAACTGTCTCCCAACTCTGGGATCAGGTACTACAGTGTGGATTAAAATATCACTTTTATTAAGATCAAACTAAAAACAGGGTTTGACTTTAAAATTACGACTGGGGTAGAGATATCGTGATATATATATATATATATATATATATATATATATAGATATATATAGATATCTCAGTAATGCTGCTCACTCAGGGATATGCTGATTATAGGTCAGAACGATAAGGTACCCTCTGTAGTGTGCTAGGGGTATTAGTAGTAAGCGTTGTAGCTAATTATTCAAAGATAATCAAATAAGGTGGAATTATAGAAAGCTGGTAATATATGGTACTAGCACCTTAGCAGCATAATAGTACAAATATGGGTCAGGTGTATAATAAAAAACTGCTTGATGATCGTTATGGTTGAGTTATATGAAATATCTAGCTTATGTAGCTTATACTATTGTATTGTTATTATACCTATGCCCATTGATAAGTAGCTCCACTAGTGACTAGTGCTATATTGTGCAAAATGGCCCCTGGATTACAATGGCATAGTAATAGTTAACCTAAAATATAGGTGACTAGGTAAATGGTTATTAGCTGCTGGTACGTGGTAAACAATGTTGCACTGCTGGTAGTTTTAATATAAAATGTATTTGTGTGCTATAATTAGAAGCGATTAACATATATCAGTGCAATACCATTGTGGTGAAAGTAATTCAAACTGGCTTACAGAACTAGTTGTGGCACATATACATTGTGTGCCTATATCAGTAATGGTAATACCATGTGTATTATATAGTCATATAACGGGTAATAGCGCACCAGTGGTGAAACAAACAATGCTTGAATGCTAAGCTGGGCCGTTAGTTTCTCAGATCGTAAAATCTGTGAGTTTGTATAGCGTCATTGTCTAATACTGTGAAGATATCTAGTTGTGAAAATTTACTTGGATACTTGTATAGTTGTATAGTATTTATATACTATACAACTATACAAGTATCCAAGTGCTATGGTATAAAGTACATAGTGTGAGGTATTCT
The DNA here is from genome assembly GCF_027579735.1 of Bombina bombina. Taxonomy (NCBI): domain Eukaryota; kingdom Metazoa; phylum Chordata; class Amphibia; order Anura; family Bombinatoridae; genus Bombina; species Bombina bombina. The sequence goes on along the minus strand of NC_069500.1, from coordinate 972,586,304 downwards.
TGCATAGTATACATTTGTATCCAGTAGTATTACTAATAATCATGCGATTGTTAAATGGCTAGACATCAAACTCGATATTAGGACAGCTTAAGTATAGTTGTCTCTGCACTGTGTGCTTATGTATCTGTATCTTATGTGCTATAGGTTATGCTGTTCATGTTTTATAAACGTTTCTATCCAGGGGTATTACCAATATTGTCAATATGACTGCGATCTGTGAGAAATACCAAGTAAAACATTAAAGCCCCTTCAATGTAATTGTCTCTGACGAGATAAAATAGGGTTGTGAAGGGTAAAAAGTAAGCCGTTTTACACGCGATACAGTCTTTCAGATTAACACCTTATGTTTAACACACTACGATGGCAATATAGTTTAAGAGGTTTACTGACATAAGTAAATGAGCATGAGAAATAAAGAGTCACGCTACTCGAGCCCTCAAGACGCCTTAAAACACAGGAGTTCCCTAGACTCCTCACCAAGACCCTAACATGTTTTACTGCTTGTCGAAACATGTTAGGGTCCTTTACAACCTTATTGTATCTCGTCAGAGACAATTACATTGAAGGGGCTTTAATGTTTCACTTGGTATTTCTCACAGATCGCAGTCATATTGACAATATTGGTAATACCCCTGGATAGAAACCTTTATAAAATGTGAACAGCATAACCTATAGCACATAAGATACAGATACATAAGCACACAGTGCAGAGAAAACTATACTTAAGCTGTCCTAATATCGAGTGTGATGTCTAGCCATTTAACAATCGCATGATTATTAGTAATACTACTGGATACAAATGTATACTATGCAAGAATACCTAACACTGTATTTTATACCATAGCACATAAAGTACAATTATATACTATACAACTATACAAGTATCCAAGTAAACTTTCACAACTAGATATCTTCACAGTATTAGACAATGACGCTATACAAACTCACAGATTTTACGATCTGAGAAACTAACGGCCACAGCTTAGCATTCAAGCATTGTTTGTTTCACCACTGGTGCGCTATTACCCATTATATGACTATATAATACACATGGTATTACTATTGCTGATATAGGCACACAATGTATATGTGCCACAACTAGTTCTGTAAGCCAATTTGAATTACTTTCACCACAATGGTATAGCACTGGTATATGTTAATCGCTTCTAATTAACGCACACAAATACATTTTATATTAAACTACCAGCAGTGCAACATTGTTTACGACGTACCAGCAGCTAATAACCATTTACCTAGTCACCTATATTTCTTTCATGTAATTGGCAAGAGTCCATGAGCTTGTGACGTATGGGATATGCAATCCTACCAGGAGGGGCAAAGTCTCCCAAACCTCAAAATGTCTATAAATACATCCCTCACCACACCCACAATTCAGTTTTACAAACTTTGCCTCCTATGGAGGTGGTGAAGTAAGTTTGTGCTTTATTTTCTTCTGTGATATATTCGCTTCTCAGCATTTTGAAGCCCGTTTCCTCTGAGTACAGTGAATGTCAGAGGGATGTGAAGAGAGTATCACCTATTGATTCTATGGTTTTCCTCACGGGAAATCTTTTCAAAGGTTCTCTGTTATCGGTCGTAGAGATTCATCAGCAAAATGCTGATGTTTATTGCGTCATTCTTGGCGCAATAATTTTTTGGTGTGAAGGTACATTCGGTGACGCAAATTCGTTTCAGGTTGGGGAGCTGTCTGGGGATCTCTGCCACCAGAAGGGGTTTGAAAATCTCAAGAGGCGAGGTTACCAATCAATATTTTAGAACTCCATGCTATTTTCAGGGCTCTTCCGGTTTGGCCTCTGTTGAAGAGAGAACCATTCATTTGTTTTCAGACAGACAATATCACAACTGTGGCATATGTCACTCATCAGGGTGGGCTCGCAGTCCCCTAGCTATGAAAGAAGTATCTCGGATACTTGCTTGGGCAGAATCCAGCTTTTGTCTGATTGCTGCGGTACATATCCCAGGTGTAGACGATTGGAAAGCGGATTATCTCAGCCGTCAGACTTTACATCTGGGGGAGTGGTCACTCCATCCAGATGTGTTTTTTTCAGATTGTTCAGATGTGTGGTCTTCCAGAAATAGATCTGATGGCTTCCCATCTAAACAAGAAACTTCCCAGGTACCTGTCCAGGTCCAGGGATCCTCAGGCAGAGTCGGTGAATGCGTTAGCAGTTCCTTGGTTTTACCAACCTGCTTATATCTTTCTGCCTCTAGTTCATCTTCCAAGAGTGATCTCCAAGATCATCATGAAACACTTGTTTGTGTTTCTGGTAGCACCAGAATGGCCTCACAGGTTCTGGTATGTGGACCTTGTCCGGATGTCTAGTTGTCAACCTTGGCCACTTTCTTTTAAGACCAGACCTTCTGTCTCAAGGACCGTTTTTCCATCAGGATCTCAGATCATTAAATTTGAAGGTACGGAAATTGAACGCTTAGTGCTTAGTCATAGAGGTTTCTCTGACTCAGTGATTGATACTATGTTATAGGCTCGTAAATCTGTTTCTAGGAAGATTTATTATCGAATTTGGAAGACTTATATTTCATGGTGTTGTTCTCATAAATTCTCCTGGCATTCTTTTAGAATTCCTAGAATTTTACAGTTTCTTCAGGATGGTTTGGATAAAGGTTTGTCTGCAAGTTCCTTGAAGGGACAAATCTCTGCTCTTTCTGTTTTATTTCACAGAAAGATTGCTAAGCTTCCTGATATTCACTGTTTTGTACAAGCTTTGGTCCGTATCAAGCCTACTTATTCTGGACATTTTACAATTACAAGTATCTACTGTGTACCTGTTGGTCTATATGTGGTGCTTCTCTAGTCAGTAAGGCCACATGAAAGTCTAAATATGTGTGTATGTTTACATATATACTACATAATGATGCTTATGTCATGTACAGATTTATAAGTTTGTATAAACTTATGTATACATTTATATATTTTAAGAATCACACACAAAAAAAAAGTCTGGATATCCATACTGATTATTTGTATCCTTCAACAGTTTTTTTCTCTTTGAAGCAGAGTTTTCCTTCAGTCATATCACAAGTTGTCAATAATCCTTCAGAGGTGGCAGCCTTTATAAAAGAATTTGGAGGATATGGGAATAATCCCAGTACCAGTGTCTTCTCAGGGTCAAAAGTTTCACGCCAATCTGTTTATTGTCCAAAAGGACTTACAGTTCTGTCCTAGATTGAACAACCCTAAAAATGTTTGACAAGGTTCCCATTTCTATAATGAGAACATTACAGACAATGTTATCCTTTATCCAAAAGTGTCAGTTTATGGGTACTATATACCTCAGTGATGCATATCTACACATCCTACACTGAGGTTTGCATATCTGCAAAACACTGCCAGTTTGCTACTCTGAGTTGGGTACAATCTTAGCGGTGTTCAAAAATGAGGCATTTCAGTTGCACCCTATCTGGATGTCATTCAAGTGCAAGCCTATTCCTTGTCACTAACTATTGCTCATACTTACAAGCTTCTATTTCTTTCTAATGACACGGTGAGTCCACGGATCAACTTAATTACTGTTGGGAATATCACTCCTGAACAGCAGGAGGAGGCAAAGAGCACCACAGCAAAAGCTGTTACATACCACTCTCTCTTCCCACAATCCTCAGTCATTCTCTTTGCTTGTATCAGTTGCAAGGAGGGGTAAAGTTAGGTGTCTGATTCTTCAATCAAGAGTTTATTTTTTAAGCAGAGCAAGTTTGCTCTGGTTTTCTTTGGGGTTTAGCCGTAGTCCATGTCAGTCTCTAAATATACAATCAGCCTTCTAGGTTAACGGTTTATTGTATGGCAGTTTTGCAGGCACTGGGGATGTTTGGCTCAGTTTATTATGTTTTCACTTTGGTGTATATGTTTTTTATTTGTGTATTAATGGCTACCGTGAGGTTTGTTGGGCCACGCCCACAATAGAAGGGCTTATCAGAGATAGCAAGGGCGTTTTTGACGCCCTTTTAGCTGTTTCCTGTTGTTCCTGGATGTTGCAGCTCTGTTGCATAGCTTCTCAGAGGTGGTTCAGCGTTCTCTCCGGTGCGGCTGTATGGGGGTCCGGATCATTTTCTGACTTTGTTTCCGGCAGCAAGGAGGTCAGGTAGGCATCTCAGCAGAGCTTGCTGAGGTGTGGAGGTTGCCTGTTGTTTTTTTGTGGGGCTGTTGCTCTGTTTATATTTAAGTTTCTGTCTGAATTTCAGGGACTATAACGTTTGTGTCTCTTTTTGCATTCTCCTCATACGTCCCAATCTTCTGCAGTGCCCTGTGTTTCATCTCAGGTTGGTTTTTCCTTGCAGGATATGGCTACCCATATATCCTCGGCAGTATCTGAGGCTTTGTCTGCCTTTCATATGTTACAGGGAAAGCGCAAGAGGAAGTATAAGAATTCTGATTCTGTTGCAATTGTGTCTAGTGTTTCTTCTCATAAGTCTGAGGAGGAAGATACTTCAGTAGCATCTGAGGGTGAGATCTCGGATTCTGTTAGTGTAAATCCTTCTTCTGAACCTGAGGTTGTTTCCTTTAGGTTTAAGCTGGAGCTCCTCCGTTTGTTACTCAAGGAGGTTTTGGATACCTTGTATGACTCTGAGGTGTCAGTCATGGTTATTCCTAAGAAATCTAGTAAACTTAAGTTTTTTGATGTCGCTTCCTCAGTGGAAGTTTTTCCTATACCAGATCGTGTTTCAGATATTTTTGCACGAGAATGGGAGAAGCCTGGGATTCCTTTTTCCCCTTCTCCAATTTTTAGGAAGATGTTTCCTATTGCTGATTCTATTAAGGAATCTTGGCAGATGGCTTGGCAGGTGGAGGGAGCAGTTTCCACTCTGACCAAGAGGACCCCTATTCCTATTGAGGATAGCTGTTCCTTTAAAGATCCTATGGATAAGAAGTTGGAAGCTTTCCTTAAAAGATTTATGTACACCAGGTGTATCAGTGGCAACCGGCTGCATGTATTGCTACGGTTACTAGTGCCGCGGCATATTGGTTTGATGCATTGTCTGATTCTATTCAGCAAGATACTCCTCTTGAAGAAATTCAGGATAGAATCAAGGCTTTGAAGTTGGCTAATTCCTTTATTGCAGATGCTTCTCTACAGATCATCAAGTTGGGAGCTAAAATTTCTGGTTTTGCCATTTTAGCTTGCAGAGCTTTATGGTTAAAATCCTGGTCTGCGGATGTATCCTCTAAGTCTAAGCTTTTGTCTATTCCTTATAAGGGTAAGACCTTGTTTGGGCCAGGTTTGGCTGAGATTATTTCTGATATTACGGGAGGGAAGGGGCATTCTCTTCCTCAGGATAAAGGAAATAAACAGAAGGGTTGGCAGAGTAATTTTTTTTCCTTTCGTAACTTCTTGGGTAAATCTTCCTCCAAGCAGGAACAGTCCAAGCCATCTTGGAAGTCAAATCAGTCTTGGAATAAGGGGAAGCAGTCCAGGAAGCCTGTTGCTGACTCAAAATCAGCATGAAGGGTCTGCCCCCGATCTGGGAATGTATCTTGTGGGGGGCAGACTCTCTCTTTCTTCACTCAAGCTTGGGTTCGAGATGTTCAGGATCCCTGGGTGGTAGATATCGTGTCCCAGGGTTACAAACTGGAGTTCAAGAATTTTCCTCCCAGAGGCAGGTTTCTTCTCTCCAGGTTATCTGTTAACCAGATAAAAGGAGAGGCGTTCTTACGGTGTGTTCAGAATCTTTCCAACATGGGAGTGATAGTTCCTGTTCCAGTTTAGGAACAGGGTCTGGGTTTTTATTCCAATCTCTTTGTCGTTCCCAAAAAGTAGGGAAGTTTCAGACCTATTTTAGATCTCAAGAGTATAAACAAGTTTCTCAGGGTTCTGTCTTTCAAGATGGAAACTATTCGTTCCATTCTTCCTTTGGTTCAGGAAGGTCAGTTCATGACCACAGTGGATCTAAAGGATGCATATCTGCATATTCCCATTCACAGGGATCATCACAGGTTCCTAAGATTTGCATTTATAGACAAACATTTTCAGTTTGTAGCTCTTCCTTTTGGTCTGGCAACAGCTCCCAGAATTTTTTCAAAGGTCCTGGGAGCATTGTTGGCGGTGCTTCGATTGAAGGGTGTTGCAGTGGCTCCTTATCTGGACGACATTCTAGTTCAGGCTCCATCTTTTAAACTAGCAAACTCCCACACAGAGTTGTTGTTGTCTTTTCTGCGCTCCCACAGTTGGAAGGTGAATTTAGGAAAAAGTTCCTTAATTCCGGCTACAAGAGTGGTATTTCTGACAGAAGCAAGAAAGTTAAAGATTTTCAATACGTGTCTTGCTCTTCAGTCCCTTCCTCGGCCGTCAGTGGCTCAGTGCATGGAGGTTATTGGTCTGATGGTTTCAGTCATGGACATCATTCCGTTTTCTCGGTTCCTTCTCAGACCTCTGCAGTTATGCATGCTCAGGCAGTGGAATGGGGATTATGCAGATCTATCTCCAAAGATTGTTCTAGATCAGATGTCCAGAGATTCTCTTCCATGGTGGTTGTCTCAGGATCTTCTCTCTCAGGGAACTTGCTTTCGCAGACCTGCCTGGGTGATTGTAACCACGGATGCCAGTTTGCTGGGCTGGGGTGCTGTCTGTGGTTCATTAAGAGCTCAGGGTCTATGGACTCGGAGGAGTCGGTTCTTCCAATAAATGTTTTGGAACTGAGAGCAATTTTCAGTGCTCTTCTAGCTTGGCCTCAGCTAGCTTCAACCCAGTTTATCAGGTTTCAGTCGGACAACATAACGTCAGTGGCTTACATCAATCATCAGGGAGGAACTCGGAGTTCCTTGGCCATGACAGAGGTAGCCAAGATTATTCAGTGGGCAGATATTCACAACTGTTGTCTGTCTGCTATCCATATTCCAGGGGTGGACAATTGGGACGCAGATTTTCTGAGCAGACAAACTTTTCATCCGGGGGAGTGGGAACTTCATCCAGAGGTATTTTCCAACTTGATTCTCAGTTGGGGGCAGTCGGAGTTGGATCACAAGGCATCTCGTCAGAAAGCCAAGCTCCCGAGGTATGGGTCAAAGTCAAAGGATCCTCAGGCTGATAGATGCTCTGGCAGTTCCTTGGACTTTCAGTCTGGCATATGTGTTCCCTCCGTTTGCTCTTCTTCCTTGGGTCATTGCTCGGGTCAAACAAGAGAGGGCATCGGTGATTCTCATTGCTCCGGCGTGGCCTTGCAGAATCTGGTTTGCAGATCTGGTGGAGATGTCTTCCTTTCCACCTTGGCGTCTTCCATTAAGGAAGGACCTGCTTCTGCAGGGTCCCTTCCTTCATCCAGGGTCTTTCTTCCTTCGTTTCTCTGAAGCTGACTGCTTGGAGATTGAATGCTTGATTCTTTCTAAGCGTGGCTTTTCTGAGTCAGCCATTGAGACTATGATTCAGGCTCATAAGCCTGTGACTAGGAACATTTATTATAAGATTTGGTGTAAATATTTGTATTGATGTGAATCTAAAGGCTATTCTTGGAGTAGAGTTAGGATTCCTAGGATTTTGTCTTTTCTCCAGTAGGGTTTGGAGAATGGTTTATCTGCTAGTACCCTGAAGGGTCAAATTTCTGCTTTATCTATTTTATTGCACAAGCAACTGGCAGATGTGCCAGATGTTCATTCTTTTTGTTCGGCCTGTGTTTAAGTCTACTGCTCCACCTTGGAGTCTTAATTTGTTTCTTAGAGTCCTTCAACAGGCTCTGTTTGAACCTATGCATTCTTTGGATATTAAGATGTTATCTTGGAAGGTTTTGTTTCTGGTGGCTATTTCTTCGGCTCGAAGAGTTTCGGAGAATTCAGCCTTACAGTATAATTCGCCTTTTGTAATTTTTCACTCTGATAAGGTAGTTTTGCGTACTGTCTTGGGTTTTCTTCCCAAGGTTGTTTCTGATAAGAATATTAATCAAGAGATTGTTGTTCCTCCTTTGTGTCCTAATCCTTCTCATAAGGAGCGTTTGTTGCACAACCTGGATATGGTTAGAGCATTGAAATATTATTTGCAGGCGACTAAGGATTTTCGCCAGTCTTCTTCTTTATTTGTTGTCTTTTCTGGGAAGCATAAAAGGTAAGAAAGCTACGGCTACTTCTCATTCTTGTTGGTTGAGGAGTGTTATTCGCTTGGCATAGGTCAGCAGCCTCCTGAGAGAATCACGGCTCATTCCACAAGGGCTGTTTTATCTTCTTGGGCTTTCAAAAATGGAGTTTCTGTAGATCAGCTTTGCAAGGCTGCGACTTGGTGATCTTTACATACTTTTTCTAAATTTTACAAATTTGATACTTTTGCTTCAGCAGAGGCTTCTTTTTGGAGAAAGGTTCTTCAAGCAGTGGTACATTCTGTTTAGGTTAACTGTCTTGTCCCTCCCTTATCATCCGTGTCCTCTAGCTTTGATATTGGTTCCCAACAATAATTAAGATGATCCATAGACTCACCATGTCATTAGAAAGGAAACATAATTTATTCTTACCTGATAAATGTATTTATTTCTTGACAAAGTGAGTCCACGGCCAGCCCTGTTTTTCAGACAGTTTGCTTTTCTATAAACTTCAGGTACCTCTGAACCTTAGATTACTTCCTTTCTCCTTTCCCTTTGGTCGAATGACTAGGGATTGTGGGTAGGGGGAGTGGTATTTAACAGCTTTTGCTGTGGTGCTCTTTGCCGCCTCCTGCTGGTCAGGAGTGATATTCCCAACAATAATTAAAGTGATGGTAAACTCTGCAGCATAAAGTTGCATATACTGAAAGCTCCTGTGCTAACTAACATATCGATCTGCTTTTAGCATTAAAAAGTAAAATCTGCCTGTAATAATTAAGGGTTTTGTCCTGCTCTGTTAACTGCTTTAATGCAGCCTCTGTCACAGAATCTCTCTTTGGCTTCCTTGACTGGCAGTTGTTTTAGCCGATCAGAGCCTCACCATGCGCCCCATTTAAATTATTGACAGCACGCTCCCGTGCTTGTAACTCTGACTGCAAGAAGAACTGAGTATGCGCAACTCGCTATGCTGGTGCAATGCTGAATATGGAGAGAGCCTATTGCTCTCCACATTCAGCGAGGTCTGGCGGACTTGATCCGCACTGACGGATCAGGTCCGCCAGACCTTTGATAAATATCTACCAAAGTCTGTCTTTGACCATTGGGGCATGTTTCTTCGTCAGCCATGGGCAATTGTGCTGACGGGCACAGTTTCTCTGAGGGGGGGGCGGTCTTGGTTTCTCAAAGAGCACAAGGAGTTTGGTTTCTTCTAGAGGCAAGGTTACCAAATAACATTCTGCAATTTTGAGCAATTCTTCAGACCTGGCCCCTATTGAAGAAGGCAAAAGTTTATCAATTTCCAGTTGAACAATATCAGTGCGGTGGCCACTGACCATGCAGGAAGTGTCTCTATGTCTTAGGCAGGGAGAAATCATTTCTCCCTATTAGCAATTCACATACGAGATATACACAACTGGGAGATGTATTATCTCAGCAGTCGGTCCATCCTAGAGAGTGGGTATCTCCATCAGGACACTTTAATCCCTTAGTGATCAAAACATAACATAGATCTGATGGCCTCTCACTTAAATCACAAGATTCCAAGGTATTGTACAACATCAAGAGACCCAAAGGCTCACATGGTAGATGCCTTGGTTAGTCCATGGGTCTTCCATCCAGCATACCTGTTTTCTCTGTTTGTTCTTCTTCCAAAAGTCATTGCTCAGATCAGACAGGAGTCTGTATCAGTGATCTTAATTGTGTGGCGGTTGAACACCTAGTTTTAAGACGGAGGTTTCTCAGATTTGGTCATTAAAACTCTGATACAAGCTACAAAGCCTGTGACAAACAATATTTATCACAAAATTTAGAAGACCTATTTTGAGTGGTGTTCTTCCAAAATTATTTTCTTGGTATTCCTTTAGGATTCCTAGAATCCTTCAATTTTTTCAGGATGGACTTGACAAAGGTTTGTCCGCTAGTTTCCTAAAGGATCACATTTATGCTTTATCTCTTCTTTTTCATAGGAAGTTAGCTAAAATTCATGATGTTCAGACTTTTGTCTAGGTGTTAGGTTTTACAACTGGCCTAATTTGAACTATTTCCCCACCCTGGAATTTGAATCTAGTTCTTTTCGTTTTACAAGGTTCTCCATTTGAACCAATGAGTTACATAAATTCTGTTGTCTAGGAAAGCACTTTTTATGTTAACAATCTCTTTTGGAAGGAGAGTTTCTGAATTGTCAGCACTGTTTTGTGATTCCCTGTTTTTAATAATTCACAAGGATAAGGCTGTACTTCGTGCCAAATATGATTTTCTTCCTAAGGTAGTTTCTACGGAAAATATCAATCAAGAAATTGTTATTCCTTTATTGTGTCCTGATCATTCTATATCTAAGGAGAGACTGTTATAGTAAAGGACAAAAAGCTACTAAGGTAGCGTTTGTTTCTTGGCTTAAAGGGACATTAAATAGCCTATATTCATTTTGGTGTATAAATAAAGCATTAACCCCTTAATGACCGCAGCACTTTTACATTTTCTGTCCGTTTGGGACCAAGGCTATTTTTACATTTTTGCGGTGTTTGTGTTTAGCTGTAATTTTCCTCTTACTCATTTACTGTACCCACACATATTATATACCGTTTTTCTCGCCATTAAATGGACTTTCAAAAGATACCATTATTTTCATCATATCTTATAATTTACTATAAAAAACATTATAAAATATGAAGAAAAAATGGAAAAAAACACACTTTTTCTAACTTTGACCCCCAAAATCTGTTACACATCTACAACCACCAATAAACACCCATGCTAAATAGTTTCTAAATTTTGTCCTGAGTTTAGAAATACCCAATGTTTACATCTTCTTTGCTTTTTTTGCAAGTTATAGGGCCATAAATACAAGTAGCACTTTGCTATTTCCAAACCACTTTTTTTTCAAAATTAGCGCTAGTTACATTGGGACACTAATATCTTTCAGGAATCCCTGAATATCTATTGACATGTATATATTTTTTTTTAGAAGACATCCCAAAGTATTGATCTAGGCCCATTTTGGTATATTTCATGCCACTATTTCACCGCCAAATGCGATCAAATAAAAAAAATTGTTCACTTTTTCACAAATTTTTTCACAAACTTTAGGTTTCTCACTGAAATTATTTACAAACAACTTATGCAATTATAGAATAAATGGTTGTAAATGCTTCTCTGGGATCCCCTTTGTTCAGAAATAGCAGACATATATGGCTTTGGCTTTGCTTTTTGGTAATTAGAAGGCTGCTAAATGCCACTGCGCACAATACGTGTATTATGCCCAGCATTGAAGGGGTTAATTAGGGAGCATGTAGGGAGCTTCAAGGGTTAATTTTAGCTTTAGTGTAGTGTAGTAGACAACCCCAAGTATTGATCTAGGCCCATTTTGGTATATTTCATGCCACCATTTCACCGCCAAATGCGATCAAAGTAAAAAAAAAACGTTAATTTTTTCACAATTTTAGGTTTCTCACTGGAATTATTTACAAACAGCTTGTGCAATTATGGCACAAATGGTTGTAAATGCTTCTCTGGGATGCCCTTTGTTCAGAAATAGCAGACATATATGACTTTGGCGTTGCTTTATGGTAATTAGAAAGTCGCTAAATGCTGCTGCGCATCACACGTGTATTATGGCTAGCAGTGAAGGGGTTAATTAGGTAGTTTGTAGGGAGCTTGCAGGGTTAATTTTAGCTTTAGTGTAGAGATCAGCCTCCCACCTGACACATCCCACCCCCTGATCCCTCCCAAACAGCTCCCTTCTCTCCCCCACCCCACAATTGTCCCCGCCATCTTAAGTACTGGCAGAAAGTCTGCCAGTACTAAAATAAAAGTTTTTTTTTTTAAGAAAAAAAAAGAAGCATATTTACATATGCTGTGTTTAGGATCCCCCCTTAACCCCCAACCTCCCTGATCCCCCCCAAAACAGCTCTCTAAGCCTCCCTCTCAGCCTTATTGGGGGCCATCTTGGGTACTGGCAGCTGTCTGCCAGTACCCATTTTGAACAATCAAATGTTTATTTTTTTTTTATTTTTTTTCTGTAGTGTAGCTCAATCTCCTAAATCACACCTAAGGGCTTTTTTATTGATTTAAATTTTGTCCCACTTTTATTGTTTTGGGACACATTTTTTCCATAGTGTAGCGGTTCCCACCCGCTCCCTCCCCGTGCACGCGCCTGCCCCCGCCCCCTCGTGCACGTGCGCGCGCCCCCGGACTTACCCGCCCACGATCCCGCCCCCCTCCACATGACCAGGGCCATCGATGGCCGCCACCCACCTCCCACACCGGCTCCCACCCACCAACGATACCGGCCATCGATGTCCGGTGCAGAGAGGGCCACAGAGTGGCTCTCTCTGCATCGGATGGCCGTAAAAGGTTATTGCAGGATGCCTCCATATCGAGGCATCACTGCAATAACCGGAAAGCAGCTGGAAGCGAGCAGGATCGCTTCCAGCTGCTTTCCACACCGAGGACGTGCAGGGTACGTACTCAGGCGTTAACTGCCTTTTTTCTGAGGACGTACCCTGCACGTCCTCGGTCGTTAAGGGGTTAAAGGGACACTGAACCCAATTTTTTTTCTTTCGTGATTCAGATGGAGCATGCAATTTTAAGCAACTTTCTAATTTACTCCTATTATCAACTTTTCTTCGTTCTCTTGCTATCTTTATGTGAAAAAGAATGCATCTAAGCCTTTTTTGGTTCAGGCCACTGGGCAGCACTTTTTTATTGGTGGATGAATTTAGCCACCAATCAGCAAGAACAACCCAGGTTGTTTATCAAAAATGGGCCGGCATCTAAACTTACATTCTTGCATTTCAAATAAAGATACCAAGAGAATGAAGAAAATTTGATAATAGGAGTAAATTTGAAAGTTGCTTAAAATTGCATGCTCTATCTGAATCACGAAAGAAAAAAAATTGGGTTCAGTGTCCCTTTAAGTGTAGATAAAATTTGCAATTGACATGCATTATCTATTTTGCAGCTTACTCTCCAAAAAATGGGAAAAAAATATGCAGGGTGTTTCACTGAATATGTATAGCTATGTACTATACTCTAATCACTGAGCTATTGTTTTCCCCTCACTCCCTAATTAACTGCCTACAGCCAGGTAGTCACTGACAAACATGCCTGGCTCACTGAAGCTGCAGCAGGACTAAGTTATATGAGGTCTGCTGAGAAACTATTTTATTTGTAAAATAAGAACAGTAAAAGAGATACACAGAACTGCCTAAAACTCTCCTGCTATGTCTGTCCCCCACCACCTCCGGTAACACAGTGCAGCTCCTTACTTCCTCACCGGACTAAACTTCTCACAGACACTTCTCTGAGAAACGATCACCTTGTAGCTTGGATCATATTTCACTGAGAAGTATTTGAAAAGTTTAGCTCCCTGTGTGTAGAAGCTAATTTGCTTTAAAATCAGACAGCTATGCCTCCTCTGCCGCTCCGGGTCGTTACAATGTAACAAATTGGCACTAGTGGCGCATGGGCCTTCCCAGCATGTGTGTAAATGCCGCGGAAATACAGTAATAACTTTCACTAGAAGCATTTTTGCTAATGGAAGTATATTTCAGAAATACTTTGATTTAAAATTGAAATGCACCCATGCACATTTAAATTTTGACCTTTAAAAGGATACTCTTGTGTAAAAAGTTTTGATTAAAGCATATTGTCAGTCTTTTCATGGTATTAATAACCTGAGAGGTGAATAGATCAAGAAGCTTTACCACTGAATCCATCAGCAAGTCAGCCTTTAAACAATATAGCAAATATAGTAAGAGTTATCTCCAGTTTAACAATCTGTTGCTTGGTTGTATGTATCAGACATGGACACGGTCTTAACTTTTATTTAAATAATTTAACCATAAATAACAGATAAGCATCCTATCTGACGTCTTCTGCACCTGAAACAACTGAGAGAGTGCCAGCTGTTTAAATGTGCAAAAATAATCCGTCTATACCAATGTATCGTTTTACTAATCATGTTTTAATAGTGTAAATGAAAAAAAAAAGTTACGTCTAACCTTTGTAAAGTTTTGGTAATTTTTTGTATAACAAATACATGGGTCCGAAGCAAAGGATAATTTACAAAGTGAAACTGGAGCCAGAACTCCTTCTGCAATTACCAAACCTTTTTCACATAATCAGATTCATGATCGGAAGTGCCACTGTGTCCCTCAAGATAGATGCATCCAGTGATTGTCTATTTAATTTAGAAACATTTAAATATTTTAAGTCAATAAAACCTAATTATTATTTTACAATCTTGTCAAACCTGTATCTTTATCGCAGGAAACGACTAGCAGACATTTACCTTCTGCATATTGTGTAAGAGCTATTAATCTAAAAGGCTGAGCATCATGTAGGAAAGTGTATATAGTATACTAAGGGTCAGAAAAAAAATCTTGCTCCAGTTTTTATCTTTGGATTCTGCACTGTTTAAGTTATATTATGTCTACTGACTTAAATTCAACAAAACATGCATGCACCAGTTAAGAAATACTATTGAATTAAACATGTTAACATACATACTAACAACTCTATAGCTTATTTGTAAATTTGTGCGAAAATCCTGAAATATGGAGATCCACTATTCAAATAAGGGATGAAATAACATGCATATCCATGATATTTACCTAGAAAGGAGTATTGTTACATGAAAAAAATAAGGGTCTGCCCCAGGGCTCAGGACCCAAATTCTCTACTTGCTGGATAACTTGGTTGTAAGCAACAGAGCAAACAGAACAAAGAAAGCATGAGCCACAATAAATTGACATTTGCCACAATAAAGTATTACTGATGCAGAGCTCCCAACTGTCCCTGTTTGAGAGGGCTAGTCATTAATTCTGAGCTCTGCCCCCCGTGAGACACAGTCATATAGCTCGATTTTCAGCCACCCAAACTCACCCACAAACCAGCCAGACATGATCATAACCCTGACCCTCCCAACAAAACAGTGATGGTTCCCCCTTAATAACCTACTGAATCCTAAATACCTAACCACAAATGTTGGAAGGGGCTAAAATAAATAATGAAAGTGTATAGCAAAGTTGTTTTTTTTACTACACATATTTAAACATGTTATATTACAATCTTAAAAGTTTTTAATGTCCCTTTAAAGGGGCACAGTTCCACATATTATACGTACATATAGCATTGTTTTATATAAAATACTTACAAAAATTACAAACCATCCCTTCACCGATTTGAGATTTTTGGTGGAAATTAACAAAATATGGTTTGCACATGAAATTACTTTTACATTTGAAAATACAAACATTTATATGCTTTTTAGGTAAATATACAAACTCATATGTGTCTTCCATGCACAATGAGTAATCTTTTATGTGGTTTTTATGTAAAGCTTTAGGTTTTCCATCCATACATAGGCTGACCATATTGCCGCTTTAAAAAGGGGCACATATGAAAAATACATATGTCAGGGCTGTTTAAATAAATGTTTTGTATAAGAACCCTGACATATGTATTTTTCATGTGTTTCTTCTTAAAGCAGAAATATGGTAGCCTATGTATGGACCCTGTCATAAAATATGCATTCATTAAAGGACCACTAAAGTAAAACTTAAAGGGGCAGTCTAGTCAAAATTAAAGGGCCATGATACCCACATTTTTCTTTCATGATTTAGAAAGAGAATGCATTTTTAAACATCTTTCTAATTTACTTCTATTATCTAATTTGTTTTATTCTCTTGATATTCTTTGCTGAAAAGCATATCTAGATATGCTCAGTAGCTGCTGATTGGTTGCTGCACATAGAAGTCTCATGTGATTGGCTCACCCATGTGCATTGCTTTTTCTTTAAATAAGGATATCTCAAAAATGAAGCAAAATAAATAATATAAGTAAATTGTAATGTTGTTTACATTTGTATGTTCTATCTGAATCATGAAAGAAAGATTTTGGGTTTAGTGGTCCTTAAACTTTCATGATTTCGATAAGCCATGCAGTTTTAAACAGCTAAAGTTTCTACCGAGCCATGTGCAAGAATTCACAGAATATACATATATGCATTTTGTTATAGCGCTGCGGGATTTGTTGGCGCTCTACAAATAACCAATAATAATAATAATAATTTTGTTATTGGCTGCTGGCTGCCACATAATGCAGCGAGAAGATAAATAAAACCAACTTTGAATAGATATTTTTTTTTAAATGTCAAACTAATTGCTTTTGCATTGTCTAATGATTATGCATTTATCTACTGTGTATAGTAGTCCTTTAACAAAGCAGATATTTTTGAATATTTTTGTAAAAGTTTCCTGGATTTAGTACAGTATCATGAAATCTAATACATATGTATTTTAAGTTGGCTATTTTAAAGATGGGAATATCTTGATTCTTTTTTAGTGGGATATTTTTTTCTTAATAGCTTTATCGCCAACATGGAGATTGTAGTGTACTGTCAAACTATTTGCAGAATATTGTATAAAGCCTCCTGACCTTTTTTTTATCAGTTTAATTACACCAGCTGTTTCTCATATATTATGTTTCATAAACCAGAGTATTCTAAAATTGAATTATGTGTTTATTAGTTAAAAGCGTCAAGTTCATTATGTATATGATGTAAAGGAAAAAAAGAATGAACTCATAAGAGGAAGTTAATAAAAAATACATATAAAAGTAAGGGAAGTCTGTCCCAGACACCTGAAGATTCCTTCCTCCATGCTGCTTGTAGTAGAATAGAAGCTTTTAAGCAGGCTGAAGCAAGTCAGACAGGCCAGAGTCAAAACCATATAGAACAACAGGAACAAAATCAGGATCCACTTGATTTTAACTACATAACAGTAGATAAGAGTTTGGTGTATACACTTTTTTGATTATTTTGTAGGTTCCAGTGTACCTTTGCATATAATTGGATAGGGCATCACACTGTATTGCACTAATCCACAAATCTCTCTCTCTCTCTCTCTCTCTCTCTCTCTCGCACTCTCTCGCACTCTCTCATATTCATATGTGTAGTAAATGGGTTTGTTGGATCATATACTTTAACCCGTACATGCATTTTTGAGGGGGGAAATAACTTTAAATATTTTTTTTTCCCTAGAGAAGAGAGTGAAAGTGTATTGACATTGAAAGGTCTGACGCCTACAGGAATGCTGCCCAGTGGCGTTCTTTCTGGAGGCAAACAAACACTCCAAAGCGGTAAGATTTTTTTTCCCATGTACATTTACAAATTTAATATATTTTTTTATGCAACTTACAATGTTTTTGTATTACAAATGTAAACATTGACAGGAGAATTAATTTATTTAATGCCCCTTTAATGAACACCTCTAAATATGCCTCAGGTCTCTCTAAAAAAAAGTTACTTTGCTTAATTAAATCATAATAATTAAAGGAAATGTGTAGGCAAAATATGATTGCATTAATATGAACAATTATAACCCTACTTGTCCTTGTTTTCCTCTTTAGATCTAAAATGATAAATAAGGAATCACTGCCTTTGCATTTTATAGTTATTTTTGTTTGAGCATCTTACGCATGCATCTCTCTATATAATTTGTTAATATTCGTCAGAAAATGCCAAAAAGTGATAGATTGTGTACAATGATAGGTATGACCGTTAAATATAAGAAAAGTAGCAAAGTTATTCACATTAAATCTAGTCGCATATTTTGGGTTTAAAACACCATGGGACTTTCCATATTTATTTAAATGGATGCATATCCAGTGAGCAAATCATTTTCTCACCTGTTACTTATCAGCAATGGTTTTCTTATTCCTTGGACCATTTTCATTACAGTGTAAGAAGTTTTCTACATTTTACAAATTAGTGTCAATGATATATGCATTTAAAGGGATATTAAACTGCTGTGTACAACTACAAACAAATAGTAACTACTCACTATCACCTAGATTACGAGTTTTGCATTTTTTTAACCCCTAATCTGCCGCCCCAATGTCGCCGCAACCTACCTACACTTTTTAACCCCTAATCTGCCGCCCCCCATGTCGCCGCAACCTACCTTCACTTTTTAACCCCTATTCTGCCGCCCCCAAGTCGCCACCGCCACTATAATAAACATATTAACCCCGAAACCGCCGCACTCCCGCCTCGCAAACATTAGTTAAATATTATTAACCCCTAATCTGCTGGCCCTAACATCGCCGACACCTACCTATATTTATTAACCCCTAATCTGCCGTCCCCAACGTTGCCGCAACTATATTAGTTATTAACCCCTATACCTAACTTAAATATAATTAAAAGAAATCTAACTAAATATTCCTATCATTAACTAAATTATTCCTATTTAAAACTAAATACTTACCTATAAAATAAACCCTAAGCTAGCTACAATATAACTAATAGTTACATTGTAGCTATCTTAGGGTTTATTTTTATTTTACAGGCAAGTTTGTATTTATTTTAACTAGGTAGAATAGTTAGTAAATAGTTATTAACTATTTAATAACTACCTAGCTAAAATAAATACAAAAGTACCTGTAAAATAAAACCTAACCTAAGTTACAATTACACCTAACACTACACTGTAATTAAATTATTTCCATAAATTAAATACAATTAAATTATCTAAAGTACAAAAAAACCCACTAAATTACAGAAAATAATAAACAAATTATAAGATTTTTAAACTAATTACACCTAATACCCCTACCAAAATAAAAAAGCCCCCCCCCCCAAAATAAAAAAAGCCCCCCCAAAATAAAAAAAAGCCCTACACTAAATTACAAATAGCCCTTAAATGGGCCTTTTGCGGAGCATTGCCCCAAAGTAATCGGCTCTTTTACCTGTAAAAAAAATTACAAATCCCCCAACATTAAAACCCACCACCCACACAACCAACCCTACTCTAAAACCCACCCAATACCCCCTTAAAAAAAACTAACACTAACCCCTTGAAGATCACCTTACCGGGAGAAGTCTTCATCCAACCGTTACACCGGCGCTATGCAAGTCCCATTGATACGCAATTTACATAAGTGAATTTGCGGTATTTCCAAGTCTGGCCAAAAAAGTGAGCGGTGAGCCTGTACCTTCAAGACTCTTAATACAAGCGGGCGTTAAAAATCAGCGTTAGGACCTCTTAACGCTGCTTTTTTAACCTAACGCACAACTCGTAATCTAGCCGTATGTTATTGCATTTGATCCTGTTCCTGCAGCTCTTCTCAGATCAGTTTTCCTGTTTTAATAGCTTAAAAGTGCCAGAAACTAAAGCCCTGTCTCTTCATATACCATCTTGGAGCACAAGTATTCTCACAGCCTGTGACAAAAGCAGTGTGCATTTACATATCAATGAGGTTGTCAACATTTTTACATCTGTATGAGTGTATGATACAAAGCAGGAGCTATACGTTTGCTTTTCAGTGTTTTTTTTTTTTTTAAATATATTTTGTGTAACTAAAACTGTGTAAAAAACACAAAAATATGAAGCTCACACCATGTATCATGCACACTAATTCTAAGCAAACGATGCAGCTGTAAAAAAAGAGGGCAATATTATTGATCTGTGAGTTTGCACTGTTACATCACAGGCTGTGAGAATGCTTGTGCTCCAAGATGGCTGCCCCCAGTTTGAAGAGGTGGAGCTTTAGTATCTGCCACCTTTACGCTATTAAAACAGGAAGACTGATCTGAAATAAACCGTAGGAACTGTATGAAATGCAACAACATAGTGAGTAGTTACTATTCTTTTGTAGTTGTGCACAACAGTTTAATGTCCCTTTAAACTTAGACATTATTAGGAATATGCTATTTATTGTGTTTCTCTAAAGGTACTGATATATCTTATAATATGTCATTAATAATACTGTAAAGTTACTGCTTAGCAGTGTGTCAAATTTTTTTTTTAGAGGAGTAGCATACTTTGATTCGTTATTTCAAAATAGCCTTTTATTTTAATGTTATTTCTTTTCCTCATTTCTCGATTTATTTCTTTGCAGCATAATACTCCATCCATATTTGGAGTATAAAGCTTGTATTTTACTTGCTAATTATTTATTACCATCTACAATTGTACCTAATTTTAATAGGGGTAGCTATACCCTTTTTAAGTTCTATATTCTGTTCGATATCAGCAGCATTGCACATTCTACCAGGCTGAAGAAATTACATTTAATAAGGATTTAGTGTAATTATAAAGTGTTAGGTTTACAGAATGTAATAGTTTAATGTTTTACAAAAGTTAACTGAAGAGATAAAATGTTAACTATACAGTACATTATTAAAAGCCAGAGAGATAATTTTCAGATTTTAAAATGTTGAATCAGTGAGGATTTTTATTTTTAACCTCTGTGAAGGGAATTGTTGTCTATTTAACAAATATTTAATATTTTACTCAAAAGATATACCAGTTTCCATTGATGGCCTAAACCTTTTATTACTAATTTGGAACAAAAAATATGAATGCATACATCTGTATATCTTCTGAATGGTTTGACTTTTTCTACAGGACATGGACAACGTTTAAAAATAGTTTCTGAACAATAATCAGATTTAATATATGTTACTGTATTCATTCCCCAATAGTTTATTTATTATTGCAAACTATTATAAATAGGGAGAAAATAAGGAGAAGTAGTCCTTATAAAAAGATAGGGAATTCAGCACTCTCATATACACATTTAAAGAGACAGAGATATAAATATCTCAAGGTATCAACCTAAGTATTAAGATAAATAGAGCTGAGTGTGGAGCCAGGTGGAAACCCAGAATAAAGACTTGACAACTAGAATGCTTGCAAGGCACTCATAATTTTATTATTTACAAAAAGCAACAAAATTCTTAGTAAAGGTCATGTGTCCATAAAAGTAATTTGAAACAAAATTTAATAAAAAAATATGAGCTAAAAAGCTGAGACGTCTCATAGGAAAATAAAGTGTTTTAAAAATGAATGACTAAATATAATAGTGACAATGCAACACCTCTATTAGAGGACAACCCCAAAAGAAAGAGTAATATGAGGGTAATGTTGTCATAATAATATAATGAGGATCTATGCAATTCACATAAACATTGAGCCAGAATAATACAATCACAAGAATACTTTAGAATGCATATTTTCCAATTGGAGTGAAATATAAACACAGGAAAAAGCTTTGCACAATCATATGCAGCATACAACTATACCAAGTCTTAAAACACAACACCAAAATCAGAGGACAGTCCCAAAGTTAAGGGTCAACACTGTCATGATATAAATATAGGATCTATGTGTTTTAAAGATGGATATTGTATAGTAAATTTTGCATAACTTCTGACAAACAGGATATTACTAAAGCAGCGGAATTTAGCATGAACACATCACAATTTAAAGGAAGTCCTTCCAAATCTGTTGTAAACAGGCATCCACTTGTATTGCGGGAGGAAAAAATGAAGTAAGTTTCCACTGCCTGTAAAGAACAACACAGTCATAGCATGCACTCACAGCCTTTGTGATGTAAATCAAGAACATAATCCTTGGTGAGAAGCTGCAAATCCGGTGAATGTTCCTGTGTTGCACAAGATGCAAAACAAAGTAATAATTCACTCCAGCAAGTTGCAATTCTTTGAGGTGTAGTAGGAATTTCCTAAAGACAGGCGTCTCATCAAAGCAATCAGCTGTTGCAACTGCCTACACGTGTTTCATCCCAATGAGTAGCAGGGACTCCTCAGGGCTGATCTCATCAACCTAAACTCAGCCTTTTTTAGGCCAGAATTGGGACACGCCTCTGGGAGTTTCAAAAAACAAAAAGTGTGTATATAAAGTGACATTTCATATATAAAATATGTTTACAAAATAATAATATTAATTCAAAATAAAAAACATGGTGCTCAGATGCGCATGCAATTCGTTAAAATATAACTAAAAGCCGAATTGAGAAAAATGAGAGCTCCCCCAACGATGCATTGGACACATAGGGAGGGTCAGCAAGTTACACCTAACAAGACAGTTTGTTATTTTTCTGATTCCTATAAAAACTAAATAATAAGGAAAGGGATAAAGTATTCTAAGTCAGAAATTAAGTAAATTTAGAAACTTCTATTGTTCAAAGTTTCTTATAGAGACAAGAACGGGATCGAACCTGTGACCTCAAATCTACTATAAACTAAAAGTCAAATTAAACTAGTATTAACCCACTACTCTAAGCGCTATAACCTATATATGATAAAGATCAAAGTTAAATATACTTATTGTCCCAATGTATAACAACTGCATTTAAGTATTCTTAAAAATATTATTAACAGCCGAAAATTTGGAGCTAAACTAGTTATACTGATAGCAAAACAAAGTCATATTAGTTCAATGACTATTTTATATTGAACATAAGGGATAGAACCCAGGGTCTAAAGGGTCTATATATCTTAATAACTTAGAAGAACCACAGTCCTAATCCACTAGCCTAAAACCAGTTTCCTTCTGGAGAAGACATTTGTCCTGATCATCTCCTCTCTTATGTGACAAACCAGTATCCATTCTTATTCATTATTGTTGCTTAAAGTGAAGGTAAACTTTCATGAATCAGTGCCCTGTTTTTAAAAATACTATTAAAAACAGGGGCACTTTAATTCATCAAGTTAACATTGCACCGTATTTTGAAAAATACTTACCTTTATCTTCTGCAAAGTCTGATCGGCGATCCCCTGCCCGCAGGTCCTCTGTACAAACGTCACAAATTACAAAACCGGCTTCCTCCTATCATGGCTTCCACCCTGAGCCTTCATCTCATTAGGCTACGCCGTGATTGGAGGAAGCCGGCTTCGTCATTGCTGTGTAAGTACAGCAGAAGATAAAGGTATTTTTCAAAATACGGTGCAATGTAAACTTTCAAGAATGAAAGTGCCTCTGTTAATAATAGTATTTTTAAAAACAGGGCACTGATTCATGAAAGTTTACCTTCACTTTAAAGGGACAGTCAACACCCAGGAAAACTTTGTCCCATACTTTAGAACCACAAAAAAAGATGCGCCTGCATCGCATCCCATCTTCAGTATCACTAACGTTATAAGTCTAATCATTGAAAGCCCATACAGTTTTCAGCAATAGATATGGCCACCAAACTCCTCCTCCTCCTCCGTCCCCTTCTTTTTTTAATTCAATCCTCGTTCACAGGGACGCTGTTCTATTTCTAATGCGCATGCACATTATAATTTTAGTCCGCTTGCTATTAGAAATAGAAAGTGTCTCCGTGAACACGGGTAAAGAATCTAGCCTAGGATTTGATTCTGATTGGTTGAAGACTTTAAGAAGAAGCCTCCAATGTAACGATGGGGGGAGTTTGGCGGCTATATCTACCGCTGAAAACGATATGTTCATTCGAAGATTAGACACATAACGTTATTGGGGAATGAATACAGTAACATATATTAAATTTGATTATACACAAAAATGCATAAAACAAAGTTGTCTTATCCATATCAAGTATAGCAATTATGGTAAATCTTTATATTCATTAAAATTTACATTCACTTTAATTATTTTACACTTTACAATGCAAGAGTATTTTCTTAAAACCAATTAGAAATTGTCTAGCAAAATAATGTTTTTACAGTGATGAAAAAGCTTAATTGTAATGAATGCTTATAAAAGCCAAACAATGTTAACATGCCAAAGTGATAGTAAATTAAATTTTTTAAAATTTCTTATAGTTTATATCCTACCGTCTTTTTTATGGAACCTCCTCCATCTTTCGTTTTCCTTTCTGCATTGTTGTGACACGTAGAGCGGGTCCCACATGCTCTATAAGTTGGAGATGACGCACACACCTGAGAGGAGATAATGTAGCCTTGTGGCAACATTTGTGATTGGATGAGAAAATTAAACATCATCCATATTAATAATAATAAAAAATAAATAAAATAAAAAAAAGGGGCAGGGGGTCTCAAAAATATGTAAGTTTCTAAATATAATTAAAAATAATTACGGACATTTTTAAAATGTTAAAAAAATCTGTACATTTTTAAAATTCCAACAAGGTTTAAAGCAAAAGTTAATACTTCTATAACAGACAAACACTATTAATACTAGCTCAAAAACATGCTCAATATGTGTGTTGACACAAAACTCATACCTGTTAATATATTAACACTGGGTAAGCCTTAAACAAATCCTGTAATTTTCATTAAAAAAAATCAGAAATATTTTAAATGTAAAGAATATGAGGGCTTTAACAGAAAAATGTCCTAGTTTCTCAATTCATATGTATTGATATTTTATCATTGCAATCATTTATTACATTAAATACATCATAAAAGACTAGAAAATGTATTTTTATTTTCTGCATGATTATTCTAAAGAAAAAGATAGCACAGGCCATTTAATTCCATGAGACATAGACTGTAAAATGGTTTGTTTCTCTTGCAAGGTGTATCCAGTCCACGGATTCATCCTTGTGGGATATTCTGCTTCCCTACAGGAAGTGGCAAAGAGAGCACACAGCAGAGCTGTCCATATATCTCCCCCCCTAGCTCCACCCCCCAGTCATTCTCTTTGCCGCGTTAACGCACTAGGTTCTCTCTCAGGGAGGGTAAATTGAATGTGGTGTTAGAATTGTAGTTTTATATCTTCAATCAAGAGTTTGTTATTTTTAAATGGTACCGGTTTGTACTATTTACTCTCTAGCAGAAAAGTGATGAAGATTTCTGCTGAGAGGAAAATGATTTTAGCATGTTGTAACTAAAATCCACTGCTGTTCCCACACAGGACTGAGGAGTACAAGAAAACTTCAGTTGGGGGGAACAGTTTGCAGGCTTGACTGCAATGAGGTATGTTCAGTCATTTATTTCTAGACAAGACTGAGATAATGCTAGAAGACTGACAAGATCCCCATGTGGGGAGGGTAAGCTATGTTCTGAGACTTAGTATAGAATTGAATGCTTACATGACAGGGCTAAATAGGCTGGTTGACACTAATGCAGGGTAATGGATTATTTATTAAGAAATACTCGTTGGAGACACATTTTTAAGCACTTTGGAGTGTTTTACTGGGGTTATTATCCACATGGCATAAATTTAGTCACTTAGAAGTGATTTTTGTAGGCCTCACAACTCTGGAGTGGAGTGGGAGAGGCCTAATTTAGCTTGAAAGACAAGTTCATGCTGCTTCACATGTAGGGCCCTGCTGCTGATTGAGGGCCTAGAAGAAGCTTTGTTTCCCCAAAACTGATCCCTAAGGGCAGGAAGGGCCACAGCAGTAAGCTGTGCAAGGTGCTGTAGTTTGTTAACCGGTTGTTGGCTTTAGGCTGCTCCGGTTTGGGCATTAAGGGGTTAATCGTTCTGAAACTTGCTGTGCAATCATATTAAAGCCTTAGGTACATACTGTGAAAATTTTTCACTGTTTTGTAAAATTCTGTGCTTTTTATTTCTTAAAGGCACAGTAACTTTTTTTTCAAATTGTGTTTTTTATTTGATTAAAGTGTTTTCCAAGCTTGCTTGTGTATGCTACTAGTCTGTTAAACATGTCTGACACTAAGGAAAATCCTTGTTCAATGTGTTTAGAAGCCATGGTGGAACCCCCTCTCAGAATGTGACCCAATTTCACTAATATGTCTATGCACTTTAAAGATCATATTGTTGCACTTAAAAATGTGGCCCAAGATGATTCTCAGACTGAAGGTAATGAGGATAGTCCGTCTACCTCTCCCCATGTGTCACAACCAGTTACGCCCGCGCAAGCGACGCTTAGTGCCTCTAGTGCGTCTGCCCCTATTACATTGCAACAACTAGCGACAGTTATGGATAATTCCCTTGCGGCCTTTCTATCCAAACTGCCAGTTTTTCCTACAAAGCGTGATAGCTCTGTTTTAAGAACAGATTATGAGCAGTCTGAAGCTTTGGTAGCCTTATCTGATGTACCCTCACAACGCTCTGAAATGGAGGTGAGGGATTTGATGTCTGAGGGAGAAATTTCTGATTCAGGAAAGGTTTCTCATCGGGCAGAGTCAGATTCATTAGCATTTAAATTGGAACACCTCCGCGTTTTGCTCAGGGAGGTATTAGCTACTCTGGATGATTGTGACCCTATGGTGGTCCCAGAGAAGTTGTGTAAAATGGACAAGTACCTAGAGGTTCCTGTATACACTGATGCATTTCCGATCCCTAAGAGGGTTGTGGATATTGTTACTAGGGAGTGGGATAGACCAGGTGTCCCTTTTGTCCCCCCACCTATTTTTAAGAAAATGTTCCCCATAACTGACCCTAGGCGGGACTCGTGGCAGACGGTCCCTAAGGTAGAGGGGACTGTTTCGACACTTGCTAAGCGCACAAGCATACCAATTGAAGACAGTTGTGTTTTTAAAGATCCTATGGATAAAAAGTTAGGTTTACTTAAGAAAATCTTTGTTCAACAAGGCTTTCTTCTCCAACCTATTGCCTGCATTGTTCCTGTAACTACTGCAGCGGCTTTCTGGTTTGAGGCGCTGGAGGAGTCGCTCCAGACGGAGACCTCATATGACGAAATTATGGATAGAATTAAGGCTCTAAAGCTGGCTAATTCATTTATCACAGATGCCGCTTTGCAATTAGCTAAGATGGCGGCAAAAAATTCAGGCTTCGCCATTATGGCACGCAGAGCGCTTTGGCTCAAGTCATGGTCGGCCAATGTGTCGTCAAAATCCAAATTGTTAAATATCCCTTTCAAGGGAAAGACCCTTTTCGGGCCAGAATTGAAAGAGATTATTTCAGAAATCACCGGGGTAAAGGGCCATGCTCTCCCCCAGGACAAGCCTTTTAAGGCTAAAAACAAAGCTAATTTTCGTTCCTTTCGTAATTTCAGGAGCGGTCTGGCTTCAGCCTCTACAGCTGCAAAGCAAGAGGGTAACGCTTCACAGCCCAAGGCAACCTGGAAGCCTTATCAGGGCTGGAACAAGGGTAAACAGGCCAGAAAGCCTGCAGCTGCTACCAAGACAGCATGACGGGGTAGCGCCCGATCCGGAACCAGATCTAGTAGGGGGCAGACTTTCTCTCAGGCCTGGGCAAGAGATGTTCTCGATCCCTGGGCTTTAGAGATTGTTACCCAGGGATATCTTCTAGAATTCAAGGACTCCCCTCCAAGGGGAAGGTTCCATATTTCTCGTCTGTCTACAGACACAACAAAGAAAGAGGCGTTCTTACGCTGTGTAGAAGACCTACATACAATGGGAGTGATCCACCCAGTTCCAATTGTGGAACAAGGGCTGGGGTTTTACTCAAACCTGTTTGTGGTTCCCAAAAAAGAAGGAACTTTCAGACCAATCCTGGATCTCAAATTTCTAAACAAATTCCTCAGAGTCTCATCATTCAAGATGGAGACCATTCGGACAATCTTACCTATGATCCAGGAAGGTCAATATATGACTACCATGGATCTAAAGGATGCATACCTGCATATCCTAATCCACAAAGATCATCATCAGTTCCTCCGGTTCGCTTTTCTAGACAAGCATTACCAGTTCGTGGCTCTTCCATTCGGTTTAGCCACTGCTCCCAGAATTTTCACAAAGGTGCTAGGGTCCCTTCTGGCGGTTCTAAGACCGCGGGGCATAGCAGTGACGCCTTATTTGGACGACATCTTAATTCAGGCGCTGTCTTTTCACAGAGCCAAGGCTCACACAGAGATTGTATTGGCCTTTCTAAGGTCTCACGGGTGGAAGGTGAACATCAAAAAGAGTTCCCTGTCCCCACTCACAAGGGTTCCCTTCCTAGGAACACCAATAGATTCGGTAGAAATGAAAATATTTCTGACGGAGGTCAGAAAGTTGAAACTTTTAACTACTTGCCGAGTTCTTCATTCCATTCCTCGGCCATCTGTAGCTCAATCTGAGGGCGATATTCAACGCGCTTCAGGCATGGCCTCAACTAGCTGCGGCCAAATTCATAAGATTTCAGTCGGACAACATTACGACTGTAGCTTACATCAATCATCAGGGGGGAACAAAGAGTTCTCTAGGGATGAGGAAAGTAACCAAAATAATCAGGTGGGCGGAGGCCCACTCCTGCCATCTCTCAGCAATTCACATCCCAGGTGTAGACAACTGGGAGGCGGATTTTCTAAGTCGTCAGACTTTTCACCCGGGGGAGTGGGAACTCCACCCGGAGGTATTTGCCCAGCTGACTATGGGGCATTCCAGAGTTGGACCTGATGGCGTCCCGTCAGATCACCAAGCTTCCTCTCTACGGATCCAGGTCCCGGGACCCCAAGGCGGCATTGATGGATGCTCTACTAGCGCCTTGGTCCTTCAATCTGGCTTATGTTTTCCCACCGTTTCCTCTTCTCCCTCGTCTGATCGCCAGAATCAAGCAGTAGAAGGCGTTGGTGATTTTGATAGCGCCTGCGTGGCCACGCAGGACTTGGTATGCAGACCTAGTGGACATGTCATCTGTCCCACCATGGACACTGCCAATGAGGCAGGACCTTCTAATACAGGGTCCGTTCAAGCATCCAAATCTAGTTTCTCTACATCTGACTGCTTGGAGATTGAACGCTTAATTATTTCAAAGCGTGGTTTTTCTGAGTCAGTTATAGATACTCTGATCCAGGCTAGAAAGCCTGTCACCAGGAAAGTCTACCATAAGATATGGTGGAAATATCTTTGTTGGTGTGAATCCAAGGGTTACTCATGGAGTAAGATTAGGATTCCCAGGATATTGTCTTTTCTCCAAGACGGTTTGGAGAAAGGATTGTCGGCTAGTTCTTTAAAGGGACATATATCTGCTCTGTCTATCCTTTTGCACAAGCATCTGGCAGAGGTACCGGACGTTCAAGCGTTTGCACAAGCTTTAGTCAGAATCAAGCCTGTCTATAAACTTGTGGCTCCGCCATGGAGTCTAAATCTAGTTTTTTCAGTTCTTCAAGGGGTTCCGTTTGAACCTTTACATTCCATAGATATTAAGTTGTTATCTTGGAAAGTTTTGTTTTTGGTAGCTATCTCTTCTGCTCGAAGAGTCTCAGAATTATCTGCTTTACAGTGCGATTCACCTTATCTAGTGTTCCACGCAGATAAGGTAGTTTTGCGTACCAAACCTGGTTTTCTTCCTAAAGTTGTTTCTAACAAGAATATTAACCAGGAAATGGTTGTTCCTTCTCTGTGTCCTAACCCATCTTCGAAGAAGGAACGTCTTTTGCATAGTCTTGTTCGTGCTTTAAAGTTCTATTTACAAGCAACTAAGGATTTCAGACAAACATCTTCTTTGTTTGTTATCTATTCTGGTAAGAGGAGAGGTCAGAAAGCGACTGCTACCTCTTTCCTTTTGGCTGAAAAGCATCATCCGTTTGGCCTATGAGACTGCTGGCCAGCACCCTCCTGAAAGAATTATTGCTCATTCTACCAAAGCAGTGGCTTCCACATGGGCTTTCAAAAATGAGGCTTCTGTTGAACAGATTTGTAAGGCAGCGACTTGGTCTTCACTGCATACTTTTGCCAAATTTTATAAATTCAATACTTTTGCTTCTTCGGAGGCTATTTTTGGGAGAAAGGTTTTGCAAGCAGTGGTGCCTTCCGTTTAAGGTACCTGTCTTGTTCCCTCCCTTCATCCGTGTCCTAAAGCTTTGGTATTGGTATCCCACAAGTAAGGATGAATCCGTGGACTGGATACACCTTGCAAGAGAAAACAGAATTTATCTGATAAATTACTTTCTCTTGCGGTGTATCCAGTCCATGGCCCGCCCTGGCAATTAAGTCAGGTTAAAATTTTTTGTTTAAACTACAGTCACCACTGCACCCTATGGTTTCTTCTTTGGCTTCTTAACCTTTGGTCGAATGACTGGGGGGTGGAGCTAGGGGGGGAGCTATATGGACAGCTCTGCTGTGTGCTCTCTTTGCCACTTCCTGTAGGGAAGGAGAATATCCCACAAGTAAGGATGAATCCGTGGACTGGATACACCGCAAGAGAAAGTAGTTTATCAGGTAAGCATAAATTCTGTTTTTACATTAAATTTTTATACCAACTAACTGTATGCAACAGTGCTATTGCTAATAAAAGGTTAAAGGGACAGTCTATTTCAGAATTGTTATGGTTTAGAAAGATAAATAATCCCTTTATTACCCATTCACCAGTTTTGCATAACCAACACAGTTATGTTAATACACTTTTTACCTCTGGGATGATCTTGTAGCTAAGCCTCTGAAGACTGCCCCCTTATCTCAGTTTATTTGTTTAAAAAGACTTGCATTTTAGCCAATCAGTGCAGACTCATAAATAACTCCACTGGAGTGAGCACAGTGTTTTTATTTTATATATATATATATATATATATATATATATATATATATATATATATATATAGCACAAATGAACTAGAACTGTCTAGCTGTGAAAACCTTTTGCACTGAGAGAAGAGGTGGCCTTTAAGGGCTTCGATATTGGCATATGAGCCTACTTTGGGTTTACTTTCAACAAAGAAAACCAAGAGCACAAAGCAAATGTAATGATAAAAGTAATTTGGAAAGCTGTTTAAAATTGCATGCCCTATCTGAATCATGAAAGTTTAATTTTGAGTAGACTGTTCCTTTACGATCTTTTAGAGGAAGCTTTTATTTTTTTCCCCTAAATTTAAAATACACATTACTTGTAAGTATTTCAGTATATTTGTATATATCTTTTCTCATAAATGTTTATAGGAAGAAATTATTTAACTCTCATATCAATACTTATGCGTTGGTGGAATGTTAAGCACATGTATCTAATTTTTTGAAAATTGTACTGTTTAAAACATTTTATTTATTATAAACAGAGCTATTAAAGGGGTATACAAGTCTCTGGTTTATTTAAACATAGTATGTATAATACATTACCCACTGTACTGACAGCATTTTTTATACAAAGAGAAAGTTTTTAAACTATAACATTTCTTAGCAAAATGTGTAAGGTTTTGATCTTGCAGAGTCCAAGGATATACACCTTGAAAAGCCTGGTGGAATGTGTTTTTCTCAACTCCTATGATGAAGCTAATCCATTGCACTGTCCTAACGTGCAGTTTGAGATTTTGTGTAACACTGTCCTATACACAGATGCAATCTCAGAACAATTCTGCTAGCAGACAAAAAATAATAATGAATGTACATTGCAATATTTCTTAAAGGGACATTTTATAGTAAATTTGGTTTCTCCAATAAATGACAGTAAAGTCCAAATTTAAATGTTCATGATTTAGAGAGAGCAAGCAATTTAAAATAACTTTCCAGATTACTTCTATTATCAACTTTGCTTTGTACTCTTGGTATCCTTTGTTGAAGAGTAAATCTAGGTAGGCTGATAGGAGCTTAAGAGTGTGCATGTGTGTGCGCTTATTAGTCTATGGTAGAAGTGTTCGTTACTATGTATTTCAAATACTGCTGCCAGATGGCTAAATACATGTGCACGCTTCTCAGCTCACCTAAGCTTACTCTTTAACAAAGAATAAAAAAGAAAACTGCGGTAAATTGATAATTAAAGTAAATTGGAAAGATGTTTGAAATCTCATGTTTTATCCAATCCATTTGTTCAATTTTGACTTTACTGTCCCTTTAATGTGTTCCAATAATTTGTTATAGTACTACAGGGTAAAAAATTATATCAGAAATTGAGCTTTTAGGAAATAGCTCTTTTTGCTGATTAAAGTCTTTAGGCATATAAATGGGCTGCAAAAAACATTAAGGCCACCTTATCTCTCTGCCTTTACACAGTGACCAGTACTTAGAGCAATTAAAAAGGAAAATTGGTTTACCTATTTCTTCCACCCCCACTGACAAATTGATTGCTGCTTCCTGCATTTTGTTTTTATAGTATTTTTAAGTATTCATAGTTTATAGTTGGTGGTTTCTAACAGGCAAACACAGCTATTTTAAATGACAAAATACGGGAAAAAAGTATAAACAGTTTGATACACTTCAGCTGTTAAAACAGATACTTTGGAACACATAAGCTTTACATTTTTTGTTTAATATCCCTTCAATCATAGAACAAACCGAGGTTCTTAAAGTTATACCAAATTGTATGCCACTGTTAACAAATCTGATAAAATAAAGGCTATGGCTACATGGTAATGAAGCATTATAATCACATTTAACAAGGTACGCACCGCAGGAAGCTTGTCTTGGCTTATGACTGACAGTTCATTGTTGGTGATCTGAAATTTGACTTTTAAATATTACACCCGTTAAAATTAATTTTTCACCTTGCACCCATTGGCACAAGTTGAGCCAAGGTTTGATATTGTCCTTTCAAGTACAGGTCAGGCTTATTCCTTTTTTTTTTCACATTTAAATAATTTATTAAAAAGATATGGTAATACATCTACATATCTGAGACAAAATGTAAATTCAACATAAAAATCCATTAATCTGCAAAAAGTTGAATACAAATGTGTCCTATTGCTAGAGTACCCATGACCTCTGGAGGTGATGTTTCATTCTGTGGTCTTCGACTCAAATTCTTCTGAATATAGTTCACGGAATTATTATACTATAAGGCATGTTTCTTGGTGGTGCCCCAAATTTTTTTAGATTGGCCGAAGTGAAGTTAGGATAGTCTCTCCCGGATGAAGGGGGGGGGGGGGAGAGAAGGATATTCCTATTTTAACATAAATAGCTCAGTCATTGATTTGCTTGTGTTTACGTAATAACATCGCCATACACCAGCCTGCTAATGGTCCCTAAGTGCTTCAGTTTTCTCTTCCTAGAAAATTAAATTTAATAATTTAATAGTAATCATAAGCTTCTGTAAATAATTTATCTTTTTATATGAAAAAAAATGATTTCTAGGTAACCATTTGCCTTATTACATTTAGCTTTTGTTTGACAAGACTGTTGACCTTTCAAAAGATTTGCATTTATGTTTGTGTTCAGGGTATTAAAAAAAAAAAAAAAAAAAGGAACTGCGCTATCATATCTACGTTTTAGGTAACATACTAATACATTCTGGTTTATGTGCAACAACTCTAAGAAAATGTGCCGTTTGTGCTTTTAAAATGCTACGCTGACTGACAATAATTATGAATAAACCAACTGATTGTGGCTATTTTCATTGTCTTGAAATGCAGGTTTATTTATGTTTGAAATACGTCACCTTAACAAAAATAGGTTTTCAGGGCCCTAGTAAGAAAAAATAAAATTATTAAAGTTTCCTTCATATTAAAGGGACATTAAACTCAAAATCAGTTCCCCATGTAATGCTTAAAACATTTTTGTATCGCTTTCTTTTCCTGTAATTTAACAATGAAAATTACTAATACTGACACGCCTACATGCTATACAATGAATTCTAGATCAGCGCAGAAATCCCTAAACACCGTTAATGAGGCTTTACATGGGACTGCCAAACAATACACATGCTGACAAAATTACCTTAAAATATTGATGTTGTATGTTGATCTTTTGCATTGCAGTTATTATATCCTGATGAATTTAATGCCTCTTTAAGTTGCTTTTTTTAACCCATATTTATAGCCACATATTTCAGTGTAAAGTGAAAAACGCTAAAGTAGTTCTTCATTCATTATGACACTTCTATATTGAAATAACTATTAACATTTTTATTTCCAAGAGATTGTGATATGTCGTTGCAAGTTCTGCTGAATTTACATGCAAGTTATTTTTTATAGCAAACTTGAGTTGGGAAATTTATATTTTGATGCTTAAAAGTTTAAGTCAACATTGCAGCTAACATTGCTCTGGCAAATAAATACCTTCTCAGTTATTGTCTAAATCCATCAAATATCAAACACTGCACTCTTATCCTTCCCATCTCTTAGGGTTCATCTCAATAGTCATCTCCAGCAATACACTGCACTTTCATCCTTCCACTTCTTAGGGTTCATCTCATTAGTCATCTCCAGCAATACACTGCACTTTCATCCTTCCCACCTCTCTTAGGGTTTATCTCAATAGTCATCTCCAGCAATACACCACTTTCATCCTTCCACTTCTTAGGGTTCATCTCATTAGTCATCTCCAGCAATACACTGCACTTTCATCCTTCCCACCTCTCTTAGGGTTTATCTCAATAGTCATCTCCAGCAATACACTGCACTTTCATCCTTCCACTTCTTAGGGTTCATCTCATTAGTCATCTCCAGCAATACACTGCACTTTCATCCTTCCCACCTCTCTTAGGGTTTATCTCAATAGTCATCTCCAGCAATACACTGCACTCTTATCCTTTCCATCTCCTAGGGTTCATCTCAATAGTCATCTCTAGCAATACACTGCACTTTCATCCTTCCTACCTGTTAGGGTTTAGCTCATTAGTCATCTCCAGCAAATATTAAACACTGCACTTTTATCCTTCCCACCTCTGCTGGTTTGTCTCAATAGTCATCTCCAGCAAATATCAAACACTACACTCTTATCTTTCAACCTCTGAAGGTTCACCTCAGTAGACTTCTCTAGCAAATATAAAATACTGTTCTCTTTTCCTTCCTAAGATAGAGTCCACAGCTTCACTCCTTACTTTTGGGAAATAAAACACCTGGCCACTAGGAGGAGGCAAAGACACCCCAGTCAAAGGCTTAAATATCCCTCCCATTTCCTCATTATCCCAGTCATTCTTTGCCTTTCGTCATGTTAGGAGGTGGCAGAGAAGTGGCAGACAATTCGGAGAGTCCTGAAAAAGGGTATCTGCCTTTTGAGATAGGACTGGAGTTTTAAGTAGTCATGTCAACCTCTCAGTAAGAGTATTGATGAAAGTTAGATTCTGGAGATGCAGCAAAAGTTCCAGACTACTGCTAACAGCTCCTAAGCAATCAGTGTTGACGAGTTTCACTGCCTGCTTTCTCTCACTCAAGTCCAGAAGCGCTGCTATAAGACTGTGATACTTGAGAGGCTGTGTTCTGTTCCACAGCATGGATCCTGAATGTAAGATAGTTTAAATTTTTACACACAAAACGCTACAACAGGGTCACAGTGTGGCTCCTTTATACTTTGATAGGATCCAGGGTTAATATCCTCTCAAGGGGGTTTATTGAACAGTTGGGGTTAATTAATCAGTGTATTATTTACATGCTGCTTTGTGTGATGTTTTTTTCCTGGTCTGATGCACTGTGTGTTTTTGGCTGGAACAAACAGGTTCCACTTTTAAGTTTCACTTTCATTTTTGAAGGTGTTGCTCCGCTCCTATTACTTACTGTACTTGTAATAACAGGGGAAGTACTCAGAGGCGTAACTAGAAACAACAGGGCCCAGGTGCAAGAATCTAAGAAGGGGCCCCCCCATTGCCCCTCACCCCTCCAAAAAAAGGTGAATTTAATACATATTTTTTTTTTTACATTTAACACAGAAAAAAATGTGAATCAGATTACATGTCTGCAGTGACACTATTTAACCCCCCAGTACTGTATATAGTAGGTTAGTGACATAGTCTGTAATCTGCTGGTGAGATGGCTGGCCTGACCCTACCCGCCCAGTACTTTATAAAGTGACCACAGTAGTCAGTGACATGGTCCACCCCCCATACTGTATATACTGGTACTGTATAGTGACACTGTTTACCCCCTACCCCCCCATACTGTAGTAATAAGGTCTGTAATTTGCTGGTTCCACAAACATAAACAAACACACATACATGCATAAATACACACACAGTCACATACATACACACACATAAACACCAATGGGTAAAACAGAAACACTAACCCCTGTAGTCATGTCACACTCACATGATATCAGTGTAGGCAGTGGTAGGTTAAAGTTTTTTTTATTAAAAAAAAAATATATATATATACATTTTTTTTTTTTTTTTTTTTTAAGCTGGGCCCCCACCCTCAGGGGCCCAGTCGCACCTGCGACCTCTGCACCCCCTGTAGTTTCGCCCCTGGAAGTACTGTCCTGCACTCCATGTGACCGGGTGTGGTCTATGTTCATTTCCTCCATTCCGGCTAAGATTTGAACCTGAGGAGAGTGTTTTCTCTGTTAACTGTCTGGGTCTAGGAGGTAGTGAGTGCCCCAGCCATTGGGAGTATAAAGGTGCAGTTTTCTACAATAAAAAAACGTCCTTCTGTGGGTATAACCTGAGCTATGGAGGACTCTGACATGTTAGAAGATACTCCTTCTGTTCTAAATCATAGCTATTTATATTGTGAGGAGACTGTGGTTTTCCCGCCCACTCAATTATGTTCCACCATTATAAAGTCTAAGAAGGGAGGCAAGCCTGCTAAGGCTCTTAGTCCCTCTGAGCCGTCTACCTCTCAGGACTCAGCGTCCCGTGAGATTACTACCCTTGCTACATTATCTACTCTGCATGCAGTTCCCCGTAGGACATCTAATCCTCCATCCAGAGGGGGCCTTCTTCCTGCGGACTTTGCCGCGCAGTTACAAACGTCGGTGTCTGTGGCCCTCAGTGCATAACCTTGCTCTAACAAACACAAGAGAAAGGTTAAGCATAGCTCTCTTGACCCGGAGTCATCTAAATATTTATCGGATTTAGCCATTGTGTCCCAGTTATCCGATGATGAGTTAACCTCTGTAGCTTCAGAGGGTGAACTTTCTGGGTCGGAATCCTTAGCGTCTAAGCCTCCTGCTGCAGAGGAACCGCCCTTTAGATTTAAAATTGAGCACTTGCATTTTTTATTAAAGGAGGTTCTGTCTACGTTAGTTTCCAGAGGCCACGCTGCCTGAAGAACCTGTGATACCTAAATTAGACAGTTTACGAAGACAGGAAAATTCCTTTGACTTTTACTGTGCCGGTTAAGATGGCAAACATTATTAAGAACGCATGGGAAAGAATTGGTTCTTCCTTTTTCCCCTCGTCTACTTTTAAAAAGTTGTTCCCGGTCCCGGACTCTCAACTGGATTTGTGGGGCTCCATTCCTAAGGTGGATGGCGCTATCTCTACGCTTGCTAAACGTACTACTATACATCTTGAGGATAGTTCTTCGTTCAGAGAGTCGATGGATAAGAAAATGGAAACCTTTCTGCAGGATTTTTGTTTCAACCGGCGGCTGTGGTTGCCGGAGCGGCTACCTACTGGTGCGACTTTGTCGGAACTCATTGAGGTGGAGTCTCCTCTCGAGGATATTCAAGACAGAATTAAAGTCCTGAGAATTGCTAATTCTTTTATCCGTGATGCGAACATGCAAATTATTCACCTAAATGCGAAAGCCTCTGGCTTTGTGGTCCTAGCCCGCCGGGCGCTCTGATTGAAGTCTTGGTCTGCGAATATGACTTCTAAGTCCAGACTTCTTTCTCTTCCCTTCAAGGGAAAGATTTTATTTGGTCCAGGCCTGGACTCCATTATTTCTACGGTTACCGGAGGCAAGGGTGCCTTCCTACCGCACAATAAGAAGAACAAGTCTAAGTGACGACCATCTTCTAATTTTCGTTCTTTTCGTTCTGACAAATCCCAACGGCAACAATCCTCCTCCAAGTCAGAGCAACCCAAGAGTATTTGGAAGCCGGCTCAGTCCAGGAATAAATCCAAGCAGAATAAGAAGCCCGCCAAAAACAAATTGGCATGAAGGGGTGGCCCCCGATCTGGGATCAGATCGTGTAAGCGGCAGACTGTCTCTTTCTCCAACATTGGTGTGTCCGGTCCATGGTGTCATCCATTACTTGTGGGATATTCTCCTCCCCCACAGGGAAAGGCAAGGAGAGCACACAGCAAGAGCTGTCCATATAGTCCCTCCCAGGCTCCGCCCCCCCAGTCATTCTCCTTGCCGCTCTGAACAGCCTTTCTGGACAAACATTACCTATTGTGGCTCTCCCATTCGGACTAGCCACTGCTCCAAGGATTTTCACAAAGGTGCTCGGGTCCCTTCTAGCGGTTCTAAGACCCAGGGGCATTGCAGTGGCACCTTACTTGGACGACATCCTAATTCAAGCGTCGTCTCTTTCAAAGACAAAGGCTCACACAGACATTGTTCTAGCCTTTCTCAGATCTCACGGGTGGTAGGTGAACATAGAAAAAAGTTCCCCGTCTCCGTCAACAAGAGTCCCTTTCTTGGGAACAATAATAGATTCTTTAGAAATGAAGATTTTCCTGACAGATGTCAGAGAGTCAAAGCTTCTAAACGCTTGTCAAGTTCTTCACTCTGTTCTACGGCCTTCCATAGCTCAGTGCATGGAAGTAGTAGGGTTGATGGTTGCAGCAATGGACATAGTTCCTTTTGCGCGAATTCATCTAAGACCATTACAACTGTGCATGCTCAAACAGTGGAATGGGGACTATACAGACTTGTCTCCAGTGATTTAAGTAGATCAGAAGACCAGAGACTCACTCCGTTGGTGGCTGACTCAGGATCACCTGTCCCAGGGAATGAGCTTCCGCAGACCAGAGTGGGTCATTGTCACGACCGACGCCAGTCTATTAGGCTGGGGCGCGGTCTGGGATTCCCTGAAAGCTCAGGGTCTATGGTCTCGGGAAGAGTCTCTTCTCCCGATAAACATCCTGGAACTGAGAGCGATATTCAATGCTCTCCGGGCTGGGCCTCAACTAGCAAGGGCCAGATTCATAAGATTCCAATCAGACAACATGACGACTGTTGCTTACTTCAACCATCAGGGGGGAACAAGGAGTTCCCTGGCGATGAGAGAGGTGACCAAGATCATCAAATGGGCGGAGGATCACTCCTACCACCTGTCTGCGATCCACATCCCAGGAGTGGAAAACTGGGAGGCGGATTATCTGAGTCGTCAGACCTTTCATCCGGGGGAGTGGGAACTCCACCCGGAGGTGTTTGCCCAGTTGACCTAATTATGGGGCATTCCAGACATGGATCTGATGGCGTCTCATCAGAACTTCAAGGTTCCTTGCTACGGGTCCAGATCCAGGGATCCCAAGGCGACTCTAGTGGATGCATTAGTGGCGCCTTGGACTTTCAACCTAGCTTATGCGTTTCCACCGTTCCTTATCATTCCCAGGCTGGTAGCCAGGATCAAACAGGAGAAGGCCTCTGTGATTTTGATAGCTCCTGCGTGGCCACGCAGGACTTGGTATGCAGACCTGGTGAATATGTCATCGGCTCCACCATGGAAGCTACCTTTGAGACAGGATCTTCTAGTACAAGGTCCATTCGAACATCCAAATCTAGTTTCTCTCCAGCTGACTGCTTGGAAATTGAACGCTTGATTTTGTCTAAGCGTGGGTTTTCGGATTCTGTGATAGATACTCTGGTACAAGCCAGAAAACCTGTGACTAGAAAGATTACCATAAAATATGGGAAAGATATATCTGTTGGTGTGAATCCAAGGGATTCTCATGGAGTAAGATTAAAATTCCTAGGATCCTTTCCTTTCTCCAAGAAGGTTTGGATAAGGGATTATCAGCGAGTTCTCTAAAAGGACAGATTTCTGCTTTATCTGTCTTGTTACACAAACGACTGGCAGCTGTGCCAGATGTTCAAGCTTTTGTTCAGGCTTTGGTCAGGATCAAGCCTGTTTACAGACCCTTGACTCCTCCCTGGAGTCTAAATTTGGTTCTTTGAGTTCTTCAAGGGGTTCCGTTTGAACCCTTACATTCCATAGATATCAAGTTGTTATCTTGGAAAGTTCTGTTTTTGGTTGCTATTCTTCTGCTAGAAGAGTTTCTGAATTATCTGCTCTGCAGTGTAATCCGCCCTATCTGGTGTTCCATTCAGATAAGGTTGTTTTGCGTACTAAACCTGGTTTCCTTCCAAAGGTTGTTTCCAACAAGAATATTAACCAGGAAATAGTTGTGCCTTCTTTGTGTCCGAATCCAGTTTCAAAGAAGGAACGCTTGTTACACAATTTAGATGTAGTCCGTGCTTTAAAGTTCTATTTAGAAGCAACAAAGGATGTCAGACAAACGTCTTCTCTGTTTGTAGTTTATTCTGGCAAGAGGAGAGGTCAAAAAAGCTACTGCTACCTCTCTTTCCTTTTGGCTGAAAAGCATCATACGATTGGCTTACGAGACTGCCGGATGGCAGCCTCCTGAACGAATCACAGCTCACTCTACTAGGGCTGTGGCTTCCACATGGGCCTTCAAGAACGAGGCTTCTGTTGATCAGATATGTAAGGCAGCGATCTGGTCTTCTCTGCACACTTTGTCCAAATTCTA
Organism: Bombina bombina; assembly: GCF_027579735.1. Lineage (NCBI taxonomy): Eukaryota > Metazoa > Chordata > Amphibia > Anura > Bombinatoridae > Bombina > Bombina bombina. The sequence goes on along the minus strand of NC_069500.1, from coordinate 972,546,369 downwards.
CAAATTTGATACTTTTGCTTCTTCGGAGGCTATTTTTGGGAGAAAGGTTTTGCAAGCCGTGGTGCCTTCTGTTTAGGTAACCTGATTTGCGCCCTCCCTTCATCCGTGTCCTAAAGCTTTGGTATTGGTTCCCACAAGTAATGGATGACACCGTGGACCGGACACACCAATGTTGGAGAAAACAGAATTTATGCTTACCTGATAAATTACTTTCTCCAACGGTGTGTCCGGTCCACGGCCCGCCCTGGTTTTTTAATCAGGTTTGAAGAATTTCTTTCTCTATACACTACAGTCACCACGGCACACTATAGTTTCTCCTTTTTTTCTCCTAACCGTCGGTCGAATGACTGGGGGGGCGGAGCCTGGGAGGGACTATATGGACAGCTCTTGCTGTGTGCTCTCCTTGCCTTTCCCTGTGGGGGAGGAGAATATCCCACAAGTAATGGATGACACCGTGGACCGGACACACCGTTGGAGAAAGTAATTTATCAGGTAAGCATAAATTCTGTTTTTTTCAGACGCCTGGTTCAAGGATGTACAGGACCCGTGGCTTCAAATCTCATCCGCCAAAAGACAGATTCCTTCTCTCAAATCTGTCTACCAGACCAGAAAAGAGGGGTGCCTTTCTAGGGTGCATTCGGGATCTATCCTCCTTAGGAGTTGTTGGCCCGGTGCCTATCGAAGAAAGAGGTTTGGGGTTTTATTCAAACCTTTTTGTGGTCCCAAAGAAAGAGGGAATTTTCTGCCCAATTCTGGACCTAAAGTGCTTAAACAAATTTCTCAGTGTCCCTTCCTTCAAGATGGAGACGATAAGGCCCATCCTTCCTTTAATTCAGGAAGGCCAGTTTATGAACACTATAGATCTGAAGGAACCTTCATGTTCCAATCCACAGGGAACACTTTCAGTTCCTGAGGATTGCATTCCTGGACCAGCACTTCCAGTTCATTGTCCTTCTGTTTGGCCTAGCTACTGCTCCAAGAATCTTTACAAAGGTTCTGGGGGCTCTTCTAGCCATTGCCAGAACTCATGATATTGCAGTAGCCCCATACTTGGATGATATTCTGCTGCAAGCACCATCCTTTCGTCTTGCAGAAGAATTCTCTGAGTCCCTTCTCAGTCTTCTTCGATCACATGGATGGAAGATCAACTTGGAAAAGAGTTCTCTTATCCCAAGTACCAGGGTGGAATTTCTGGGTACTATAATAGACTCCATATCCATGAAGATATTTCTAACAGACCAGAGACGTGTCAAGCTAACTTCAGCATGTCTTGCTCTCCGGACCTCCTTGAGTCCCTCTGTGGCTCAGTGTATGGAGGTGATTGGTCTCATGGTGTCCTGCATGGACATCATTCCTTTTGCCAGGTTCCTTCTCAGACCTTTACAACTGTGCATTTTGAGGCAATTGAACTGCGATTATTCAGATCTGTCTCAACAGATTGTATTAGACAGCCGAGGGACATGCTTCTTAATGCCTATCCGGATGGGGAGCTGTTTAGGATGCCAGAAAGGTACTAGGGTTGTGGACTCAGGAGGAGTCCTCCCTCCCGATCAGTATTTTGGAACTACGGGCAATCTTCAAGGCCTTAAAGGTTTGACCACTTCTGGGTTCTTCCCAGTTTATCACATTCCAATCAGACAATATAACTTTGGTGGCTTACATCAACCATCAGAGGGGAAGGAGAAGTTCCTTGGCGATATAGGAAGTATCTCAGATTCTGGAGTGAGCAGAGGTCCACAGCTGTTCGCTGTCAGTGATCTACATTCCGGGCGTGGACAACTGTGAGGAGGATTTTCTCAGCAGGCGATCCTTCCATCCAGGGGAATGGTCTCTCCATCCCGAGGTGTTTGCCGAGATATGCATCAAGTGGGGGACACCGGAGATAGATCTCATGGCGTCCCGTCTCAATACCAAGCTACTCAGGTACAGTTCGAGGGATCCCCAAGCGGATCTAATAGATGCACTAGCAGTGTCTTGGAGGTTCAAACTCATTTATCTTTTTCCTCCATTACCGCTTCTTCCTTCAGTGGGGGCCCGCATCAAGCAGGAGTGCGGGTATCAGTAATCCTGATTGCTCCATCGTGGCCGTGAAGAACGTGGTTCGCGTATCTAGTAAGGATGTCCTCATCTCCTCCATGGAAGTTACCTTGTCGCAGAGACCTGCTGATACAAAGTCCATTTGTTCATCAAAATCTAGATTCTCTGAGGCTGACTGTGTGGAGATTTAACGCTTAGTCTTAGGCAAGAGAGGTTTCTCTGAGAGTGTCATTGATACTCTTATTCAAGCTTATAAACCAGTTACTCTGTGTATCTACCACAAGGTGTGGAGGACCTACTTATTCTGGTGTGAAGAGTGTGGTTTTTCCTGACACAGAGTTAAGGTTGCCAGGATCTTATCTTTTCTCCATGATGGGCTGAAAAAGGGCCTTTCTGCTAGTTCCCTGACGGGCAGATTTCGACCCTGTCGGTTTTATTGCACAAGAGACTGGCTGAGCTTCCAGACGTGCAGTTCTTTGTTAAGGCTCTGATTAGGATCAGACCTGTGTTTAGATCTGGGGCTCCTCCTTGGAGCCTAAATCTTGTTCTTCAGGTTTTGCAACAGGTTCAGTTTGAGCCTTTGCATTCTGTTGACATTAAATTATCTTGGAAGGTTCTCTTTTTATTGGCTATTGCCTCTGCGCACAGAGTTTCTGAGATCTCTGCTTTGCAATGTGAGCCCCCTTATCTGATTTTTCATGCAGATAAGGCAGTTTTACGTACTAAATTAGGTTTTCTTCCTATGGTTGTGTCAGATCGCAACATCAATCAGGAGATTGTGGTTCCTTCCTTGTGTCCTAATCCTTCATTGAAGGAACTCTTACTTCACAATTTGGATGTGGTTTGTGCCTTGAAATTCTATCTCCAGGCTACTAAGGAGTATAGACAATCTTCCTCTTTGTTGTCTATTCGGGGAAGCGTAAGGGGCAAACGGCTACTTTGACTTTCCTATCTTTTTGGTAAAGGAGTGTAATCAGCTTAGCTTACTAGACAGCGGGACATCACCCTTCTGAGAGGATAACAGCTCATTCCACTAGAGCAGTGGCTTCCTCTTGGGCCTTTAAGAACGAGGCCTCTATGTATTAGATTTGTAAGGCAGCATACTTTTTCAAAATTTTACAAGTTTGATGTTTTTGCTTCGGCTGAAGCAGCTTTTGGGAGAAAAGTTTTGCAGGCTGTGGTGCCCTCAGAATAGGGTCCGCCTCTTCCTTTTTTTTCCCTCCTGTTATTCATTCAGTGTCCTCTGGAGCTTGGGTATAGTTTTCCCAACAGTAAGGAATGAAGCCGTGGGCTCTCCCTATCTTAGGAAGGAAAACACAATTTATGCTTACCAGATAAATTCCTTTCCTTCCGTATAGGGAGAGTCCACAACCCCCGCCCGTTTTTTTTCTTGTCTATGGGTGGTCCCCTATTATTTATTTTATTCTTCAGGCACCATTTATACCCTAATGTTTCTCCTACTTTTCCTTGTTCCCTCAGCAGAATGACTGGGGTAATGAGGAAGTGGGAGGGATTTTCTAAGCCTTTGGCTGGGGTGTCTTTGCCGCATCCTGGTGGCCAGGTGTTGTATTTCCCAACAGTAAGGAATGAAGCAGTGGACTCTCCCTATCCGGAAGGAAAGGAGTTTATCTGGTAAACATAAATTATGTTTACCTTTCTACCTCTAAGGGTTCATCTTAGCAGTTATTTTCATCAAATATCAAACACAACACTAATCCTTCCCACCCATGAATGTTCCTCTCAATAGTCATCTCTAGCAAATATCAAACACTGCACTCTTATCCTTCCCACCTCTGAAGTTTACCTTAGTAGTCATCTCTAGCAAATATCAAACACTGCACTCTTATCCTTCCCACCTCTGCAGGTTCATATCAATAGTCATCTCCATCAGATATCAAACACTGCACTCTTATCCTTCTCACCTCTGAGGGTGCTTATCTCAATAGTCATCTTTTTCCAAAAATCCATTTTAGAAGCTCCTCTTACGAAAAATTAAAACAGAAGTTTTCTTAGGGTTTGTCGGTGCAAAAGAGATTTGAATATGATTTCTCATCACACATGCCTTGCATGTAAACGCTTCAGATTTATTAGTTACTATTATTTTTAAAATAGTCAAAAATGCATTTGTTTTCCTTATCAGTGTTTACAGGTAATTTCTAAAGCAAAACAGATTTAGTCTTCTTTAATATATACCTTTTATACATAGAACGTTTGAAAAACGAAAAAAGCTGCAAAACGAAAAATAGCCAAACTCAGCCTATTTTGTGTATAGCATCTGTGTTGTCTTCTGGGCAAGAATCCTACACTTACAGTAACATTAGTTCACCTGCTCCTTTGCTGCTCACTGACTTGTTCTTAAGAGTTTAAATCCTCATTTTTCTCATCCATTTTGCAACCCTTTCTTCTCTTTAGCTACTGTTGAGGCTATAGAGGCTGATGAAGGTAATTGGCAATTCCCCTTTCTGTTGTGTTTGCAGCAGATAAGGGCCCTGCTGGGTGTATTCATTTTGCTGTAGCTTGTAACAAGTGTGTGGGTGTTGGGCTAACAGTTGTGGCTAAGTATTAACCCAATGTGATTGTTTTAAGGGGGAATTGAAGGCAGGAACACACTATTCTTATCAATATAATAATTTGAAATATAATTTGTAGTTTATTAAGCCTACTGTAGTCAGCAGGTGTGAAAACAAACCTTTCAGAAACATATCACTTAATGGTTCAATCTGCGCTGACTTTTCAGCAGCATTTCATTTCATTTCAAATGAGAAATTAAAAGCAAAACAAAAAAAATAACAATTTATAGATATGTCCTCTCAAAGTCTGAAGTTTAAACTTTATTTGTGCTTACACTGTAGTTCAATTTGTAGCGCCGACGCTGTTAATATCAGTAAAAGGAAACTACTCAAATGCTGTTATCTTTATCCTAAAATATATTTTTTAGATTTATTGCTTTCTTCAAACTTGGTGTTTAATATATTTTAAAGCAAATTGTGCGATTATTATTCCCCTTTAAAATAATCTTTTCAGTTGTATTTTGCTCTTGCATTGTGAAAATAAGGTTTATGGTAAGATAATACTTTCTTAATATATGTTTATTTGGTTGGAAATCCTAAATATAATAACTGAAATTATGGATTCTCACAAGCAAGAGAAAATACAACTCATTTTAAATAGTAGCAATCTTGGCTGCTATTTATGTTGGAATTCTCTATTCCTATCAGCAAAATCTAATTTGCAGTGTGCATTGTTGTTGCCAGTTTGGCTGTTTTCTGTGATTTATGTGATTCTGTGTTGTGTACAGTATAATATTGATGTAAATTGCTAACACTTATTGGCCCAGTTTACTAAACGGCTGTAAATCAGGTGGAAAAAAAACGGTATAAAATATGTAGGCTATTGTGCCAAATACTACATATACACAGAAAATGTGTCTAGTTGCTCATATGTTTTATTGGTTTGCATGTTACACACCAGTGCCAAATATCAGCAGCTAATGCAAGTTATATTGTTTAAAGTATTTTTTGTGTAATTTGTAATTATATGCATATATTTACTTTTACATACAATCTATTATGTGCTGCAAAGTTGATTGTTATGTTATCTTTAACTTTTGATGTTAACTAAGGACCATACACAAATGTATATTACCGTACAAATTAGTTTATAAAAAATCAAGTACTTTGCATGCAGTCCCCTCTGACCCTGAAAAACCTGTATTTACCATTACAATCCATGCCACTTATCAATTTTGAGTAACCTGTTGTTTTTTTTAATTTATATATTTTTTGTTTGTTTTTGTGTTACCGCCGTATAGTCAATTGGAGCCATTGTCTGACCTGCTACATTAGCAAAATACCTTGCCAAATAATAATTTTTATTTTTTTATTTAAGCGATAGAAATCCAAGGGGTGCATTCCTTTTGTTTACATTCCTTTTTTAGAATTCTTTTTTTTTTTATTGTCAAATGTACGACCAACAACACATGACAATATTATAATTTGTTAATTTTTTTTCTAATTATTCAACATAAAATAATATTTCAATTGGATTCTATACTTCATCCCTTTTTTATTTTACAAATATTTGGATGTAGGTTTTTGATAATGTGACATTTTATTAATTACACTTGAAGTTGGTTTTCGTTTATTTTTTTTAACCTTTTTTCACGTTGTTTTTTGTTCCTATACGTTAAAGGAAGCTTCCCTATTGTCTTTGCTTTTCTATCACCCCTTTCCCTCATGTGCTTCGTAACCTGACTAAACAACGTGTGATCTGTACAGTTAACATAAGATGTATGAAAAAATGCCTTCATTTTTATTGTCATTGATCATAAGTTTTTTTACAGGAATTCATCTCAAGTATATAGTCTGGTATACTTTAGCTGAAGTGATTTGATAAATATGTCATTTGTGTTAACTTTCGCTTCTGTTTTTTCAACCCTCAAAGAATTCCAGACAGAGTGCAATTTAGGAATAATTAAAGGGATGGTTCTGGTGAACAATGATACAAAGCTATACATCTCTAGCATGGTTTTTTTTCCCAAGAAACACTGCATAGCACATTGTTTTTCTTTATCCTTTTTCTTTATTTAAAAAAGCACCTTTTTGCATACTGTCAATCTCTAAGTTAACCCCTTTCTTTAAAAAATAAGTGCACTTTTAGTAAGAAAAGTATTCCACATTCTTATAATATGATAATCCCTTAAATCCATAGTATAGATTCAATAAGGTTTAGTCTGCAGTAAAAGCCACTGCAAAAGAGGTGGTCAACTATGGATAACAGAAATCGTAATAATTTGGCTGCCTCAGCATATAATGTGAAGGGAAAGGGGAAAGGTAGTGTATACCTCTTCATTAATGGAAGATTTAAGACGTATCATTCAAAACACCTGACAGTTTATTCATTTTGAGTTTTGAGAAATTGTCTTTATTGTTTTGTAATTTGTCAGAGTTCATATGAATGAATTGCAATAGCAATTTTAAACCCTTTATTTACTACCTTCCCCCTTTTTTATTGGCATTTTGTGTGTGGGCTGTTGTCAGTCATATTTGTTCTCCTGTTTTCAAGTATCTAGAAACATTACATTATTCACTAGAATTCCTCTTTATGGAATTATTGTTTATATGTCTATGTTAAGTCTATATACAAGTAACTATATTATATATACCAAAAGCAACTTAACATTATAGAAAGGTTAAAAATGAAATGTGCATGAGCACATTTGAATTATAATTTTTGCAATATACTCTCATCAGAAATAAAGGTTTTAGTAAAAGTTAAACCTGTTTTTCTGCGGCATAAACACATATCCTGTGAGGGCCTGTGCACCAGTATTTAAACACTATGCCTGCTTACTGTGTTGGCTGTGGTGTGTATTGCTTCTGAAGACATAATTTGTGTCATGCAAGCCACTATTTAAATACTGGTGCACAGGCCTTCACAGGATATGTGGGTATGCCACTGAAAAACAGTAATCACTTTAATTCTATGCATGTGTGCTAATGAAAGTACATTTAAAAAAAATGCTTATTTCAAATTGAAATGTACCCTTGCACATTTCATTATCCCTTTAAATAGCATTTACCGCATAACCACCATTTTGCTATGTACAGCATATAATGATTTGTAGAAATGCTACAGAGATATTGCACATTATTAGATGTGAAAATAATTGTATGGCTGGTGACCAGAGAAACCTAGGCCTTTGGTTTAAGCAGGTTATTTTCATCCCATAACTGTATGCACATCAGGACACTAGACTTTTATTGCATACTGTTCATAATCTCAGATTCTCCTGATTTGAAGTAAGTGCATTTCTGTTGCAGACTTGCTAAAGTATTATGTTATGGGTAGCATGGTAAATAACACTTCATGTTTTCCTGTGGGTAATATGTTTTGGACAGAATATGATACACCAGATGCATTATAATTACGTTAAACTCTCACATAATATATATTTTATTTGTAATCTGTAGTTTTTAAACAATCAAAAATGTACCTTCTTATGTTTTTAGATTACAATAATTATAACCTTGCATGCTCATGGTTCATTTATAAGTTTATTCACTTGCTCAAGCATAATTCATTTTATTTATTTTTTACACTTGTAATAACTCGTTAGGCTATACAGTAAATATATTATCAACTATTTGTAGATGACCATTATTTTTCACTCTATTTCCTGATAGTAGTAAACTGAAAATAAAATGGTGGAGTAGTTTATAAACATTAAACCAGAGAGTCTCATAACGTCTCTAAGATATATCACTATATACTGCACTAGTTAGAGAAGATTACAATGTTTATCAATAGTGTTAATAAGGAGCATATAGTTATGGCATAAGATTATAAATAATACGATTATGATAATGCATTTTGTGGTGTTAAGGGAAACACCAGCACTGGACACATTTTCATCTACTATATTTAAAAGATAGATAGATAGATAGATAGATAGATAGATAGATAGATAGATAGATAGATAGAATGAATTAAACATTAATTTAAAGAGATCACTTTTTTGTTGGTTTGTAAAGATTGCTTTTACTTTTAAAATATACACTTCCCTTTCACACTTGTATTTTTTTGTTTTTTTGTTTCTATGTGGGGGGGAGGTTTGTTTGTTTTTGGGGTTTTTTTTTGTTTGTTTATAAAGTGCTACTGCCATAAAGCAATATAATACTCTGCTAATGATCTTTCTTTTACATTTGACATGTTTTATTTAGCTATCAAAGGATTCTCACCTCAGCATAAGATCACTAGCTTTGAGGAAGCCAAAGGGTTAGATCGCATTAATGAGAGAATGCCACCCCGTCGAGATGCTCTGCCTTCGGATGCCAACCTTAACTCCATCAACAAGGCTATTTCTTCAGAGACCAACGGCACTGACAGTAATGGCAGCAACAGCAGCAATATTCAGTGACCACTTCCTGTTCATTCATTAATACTTTTGTAGCTGCAAGGCATGATGGAACTGCTGCATATCAGCAACTGGGTGTTCTTGATTTGGGTAAATGCTACTTACTCTTGGGGTGTTATTGAATTATTCAGTTTACAATGTCATCCAAAAAAAGAGAGAGTCACATTTATTTTAGTGAAGGCCGTTGCCTCATAAGGATATGTCTATACTTGCTTGTAGAAAACAATAAAAAAAAATCACTGATATATATTTAAAAATTAAAAGAATAAGAATATTTTCCAACTGTATTGGGAATCTAGTTAAATTACAGAAAGGCCTTCTATGGGTTACTGAACATACAGTATATATTTGTCTAATTTCTTACTAATTATTGTATGTTTACAATTGCAGCACTAAACACAAATATACATTAAAACATTTTTAACAATGTACAAACTAAACTAAGGACTATTTATTGATAATGTTTTGCTACTCTCATCAGATATTGGCTGATCCTTTTCTGTCGGAGGCTCCTGTAACAATAGTTAAGCAATGCATTTCAGGCCTCTCCAGCAGAAGGTTGTTTCTTTTTTTTTCATTTTTTTTTTCTTAAATATGGCAGTCTTAATGCTATCTGTGTTGAGGCAATGTCTTTAATACGTTGCTTTAGCACTGTCGGGGATATACGGTAAAGAGTAAGAATGTTGAAAATTTGTTAAAGATGCCAAAAAAAGGAAAGTTTAATTTTGTACAGATTATGCTTACCTCAGGTTACTTTAGTGTGCTTGAATGCCCTTCTTATTATAGAACACATAGCTTACTTCTTTGGTAGTGAACTTTTTTTTTTCTTTTCAAAGCAAAACTGGAATAATGATAACCATTATATATATATTTTTTTGCTGTTATATCTAAGGTTTTTTGGTAAATAAAGTATTGGTTGTGGCTTGCTGAATTTTAATATTTATGAGTGGTGCATTTTTAAGTATAGTGAACAAGACACCATATTAAGTGCAGTGAAAAGCATCTATATTCTGTAAAAATCTGCCTATGCATGTTTTATAAGACAAAATGGCTGTAAAGGCCTGTTTGGGACTGTATTGCGCTTAGTGGTTGGACTTATACTGGAAATGTATGTATACCGGCATACTTTATATTCTCTAAATCGCTTAATGCCTTTGAAATTTTGTAATCAAAACAAAAAGAAAAAGCTTTGAAAAAAATCTAAAGAGGGGAAGAAGAATATTCGTAATGTTTTTTTAACATAACGCTTGTCAGTGCACATATATATGGTTAGCATGTTTAGCAAACCTTGTGAAATTTAAAATAAGTTTTGTGGTTACATGTGAAACTCTTAAGTGCATGATAGCTGTTAGTGTCATAAGTTTGGTCATTCTGTTTCTTTATGTCATGTGCCACAAATGTGTAAATTTTTCACTTCTTTTCCCTTTGTAATATGAGTTACGGGTTATTAATGACTCCTTCTGACAACATCAAAAAGTTAATGAATAAAAAAAAAATTAGAAGTCCATTGATTTTTATTTTCTAACAATTGTTTAAGTGCCCAAGTAATTCACTACAGCCTAAAGCCTTGCCTTTGTAATTTGACTTCTCAAATGTTGGCAATCGAAGCATGCACTTGTAACATTGAAAAAAAAAAAAAGCATTTTATATTACTACTCAATAAAATGTGCATGAACTTAAGCAGCATTCTGCTTCCTGGTCTTTCTATTACAAACCATTATTTTGTTACATAAAACCGTGACAACATTGCAAATATAATTGAAATAAATCAGAATCCAAATTAATGTTGCACACATATCTGTATGCAGTGCTGTGGGAATGTCCCTTTTATACACTGATTTTATTTTTCATGATATATATAGATTTATTTCTTTTTAGTTTTGCACGTATTTTTGTTTCCAGTTTATACGTTACAGAATAATATGTTTCCATGCTATTAGTTTGGCTACTTTGTTTTGTGTTTATTTTTATTTATTTATTTTTTTATCTTTTGCTTTCGCCTTTAAAGAGTTGCTATAAAAATATTTTGTGGTTTCTATGTTTTAGTTTAGTTGATTTAAATATTACACAATAACGATAGTTAACTATAAATCCATCACTATGAATTTTTTTTACTTTTAAATAAATCTCTTCTCATAAAAGAAATATAATACATTTTACGGGGATTTTTTAATTTATTTTACATAACGTAAGTTGCAATTGTTAATAGTCATAATTCAAACAAACATACAAACGTATATAAAGACCGTTATATGTCAAAATCATAATCCACAAAACTTTTTTCTATATCCTACTGATTTTGGCATATTTACCAATTCTGAAACATATTAGTCAGGACTGTTTTAAGGAATATGAAACCCAAAAATGTTATTTTGTGGTTCGTACAGAGCATACCATTTAAAAAAAAGTTTCCCATTTACTTCTTTCCCATGGTACTCTGTGTTGAAGAGATTCCTAAGTAGGCATCTGGATCACTACATGGCAGGAAATAGTGCTGCAATCTAGTGCTCTTGCTAATGTATAAACTTCTTGTAAAACTGCTGCCATATAGTGCTTCAGAAATGGGCCGGCTCCAAACCTTTTGTCCTTGCTTTTCAACAAGAGATACGAAGAGAAAAAGGAAAAATTGATAAGAGAAATAAAATAGAAAGTTGTTTAAAATTGCATGCTCTATTTGAATCAATAAAGACGAATTTGGGGTTTTATATCCCTTTCATTTTCATAATTTTATGTTTTTAGTATATGTTAGCATACTGTATGTTTTGTTTATCCATTCAATTTGAAAAGATCCTTTTCATGTTTCTTTTTTAATTGCGTTTAATCTAAATGTATGAGGCCATTACATTATTTAGTAACGGTTACTTATGTCACACATTTCTATTGTGTCAGAGGCAATATACTGCATCTATATAATTGTTTATTATAGGACCAAACCAACACAATTCTTGATGGATGCTGGATAGCAGTATAATTTGTACAATCTGATGTTACATAGTTTATTTTTTTCAGCATCAGATAATTAAAGGGTTATAGGTACGTTTTCAAATAAGTATTTTGTGAATGTGAAATGTAATGTAGTAATTTACCTCATGTTCTATCATGACAGTACATAAAGCTAGGTTACATCTTATGCAGGTTGCTTAAGAATGTCTACATCCACAGGAGGAATGCAGAAAGTTCTACAGCGTCTTCTGTGCCGTTCCAGCCTCAGTATCATATTTCTGTCTTTTGAGAATGACCTTTGACCTCTCTACAGATTTTTGCTGCAGGCCCTTTTTTCCAGTTTTGCCAAGTACTATGATCATTGGGTACTCACAGTACTAAGAATACAGCATTCATTTGAACTTACGGGTCTCATTATCACAATGTCACATTGCACTTGCATTGGCCATTACTGAATGTCTACCTTTACTCTTGTACAACCTTTACTCCTGTGACAGCAGCTTTCAATCTTAAAGAGGTTTTACCTGGCAGTCCAAGATAGCTGCTTCTGATAGAAAACAGGAGAATGAGATTCAAAGCATGAGAACATCTAGCATTGCTAATAGTTTAAAGTGAAAACAATTCAAATAGTACTGCAGCTAGTGCAGTTACACTTGTGTTTGCTCCTGGCTTTGTGTAAACTTTTTTATTTTAAATAGGTTTTTAAGTTGAATTTTATTTTTTTTAATTCAGCTTGTTCTGTATTTTGATAACAAACCACCAGCATAATATGGCAAAAGACATCAGCAAATTCTTTAGAGGTAAAATAATTAGACACTGCAATGAAATTAACACTTTGTTTCCCCACCTTCTTTCTAACAATGCATAATACATTTAACTGAACATATAAAGTGTTAATAAACATTCTCAAATACAATTTTATCTACAAAGAATATACTATAAAATGTCAAGGAATACGAATAGCACTTCACTGAGTATTATGTTGCTCTTTATTTGTTACTCCTGTACACTGAGAAATATAAGAAATGCCCCAGGTGAAATACATATTTCTCAATGTAAATGTTCCTTTTCTTCAGCTGCATTCCACAGCTGCATCCATTACTTTTGGGAAATTAAAACCTGGCCACCAGGAGGAGGCAAAGACACCCCAGCCAAAGGCTTAAATACTCCTCCCACTTCCTTCATTCCCCAGTCATTCTTTGCCTTTCGTACCAGGAGGTTGGCAGAGAAGTGTCAGAATTTATTTTGTCTCTTATGGAGGGTAGTACTCTTCGACATGGGACAGGAGATTTAAGTAATCCTCTCAGTCTCTCAATGAGGGCTTGGATAAAAGTTAGAGTCCGGAGATGCAGGGAGAGTCTTTCTGCGAAACCATCCTGACTCATGTTAACAGCTCCTCAAGCAATCAGCGTTGTCTAACTTTGCTCCGCTGCCTGCTTTCTTCTCTAAAGTCTATGGCGGAGGCAATGCTACTATCCGTCACACTTAAAGGGCCGTGTTCCTGTTCCATGGCGTGGTTTCTGGTAAGATCGTTTCATTTTACTTTCGTCATGTATTTTGTATTACAAATGTTTTCCCGAGAGGCTACCACCTTGCAGGACTAACTATATATAAGGGTCTCAGTGAGGCGCCTTTTGTATCTTGGAATCAAGGGTAATATCTCCTCAGGGGGGTTATTGAACAGGGGGGGTTTAATCATCTTTATGTGATTCGACCTGCTTATGCGTAGTGTTAGGCTCATGGCTTGTGAAACACAACGGCCTTTGGAAGTGATGCAGCCTTTACAGTCGGGTGCGCTTTTTCTGGACTGTACAGTTCACCTTGTGACTGGGCGTGGTCACGTTTTTGACTCTCCATTTCCGCATTCCTAGCCCTGTGGCGACAGAAATTCGGATCTTCTGGTATTGAGCTCTTAAGAGGTGGTGTGTGCCCCAGCCATTGTGGGTGTCAGGTGGCGTTTAAGTTTTGGGTCCAAATCTCGTATCAATATCCTAGCTGTGGAGGAGTCTGATTCTGTGGAGATGGACGTCTTTTTTATTTTCTACTCCGTGTGCATAATGCGTATTGCCTCGGATGATACTAGCCTATCAGTAATGTTCTTAATGCCGTATTAGAGTGCTCAATCCTCTGGATCGGGGAATCAAGGAGCCACTGAGCCATCCGCCTCTGGGGCCTCTGTGCTTCGAGTGGTGAGTTCCCTTCCACCATTGCTTACTATGCATGCAGGTAACCCAGAATTTGCTTCCCCTTCTCCGGAAGATAGCTTCTTCCCGCCATGGGTTTCGGCACAATGTCGCATGTCCATAATTTTGGCACTAGCACGTATGCAACTAACAGAAATTGGTTTTGTATACTGTCCCTGAAGCTTTGAGGTTTTAGCCTTCGAGGCCAGAGACGTCCTTCACTCCAGCGGGGGTTTGCTGCGCTTTTCGTATAGACTGACTAGCCTTCGTGTTTTTTTGAGGCACGCTTTGGCCTTGTCGGAAGATCCCATCCTTATTGGATCTGAGACTTTTCAGTCTGCTTCTTCGTATAGCTTGCAGAAATAGACATAAGGGGATGAAGTAATCTTCTAATCTTATTGAGTACATTTTCCAGTTTGATCTTGGTAGAACAGGGGCCCTGTTAGGCGCTCCTGCGGGTACGTCTGTTCTACTTAGGCGATAAACCTGTGGGTTGCCTTATCCTTTATTTGATTGGAATAACGCTCATATTTTATATTTCCTTAAGAAAGTTTGTCTGGGATCGATACTCAAGATGTTAGCTCGCACTGTTACTTCTAAGGAGGTTTGTTATGGACGTGTTTAGTCCTATGTGTGTCTGCTGTTTTTCCCTCTCTTGGGTGGATTCTATACGGCCTTGACAGGAATAGCCCTTGGTTTCAGGCTGGTCCTGATTGGGTTCAGTTTTTCTGTCCTGAGGCCTAATTGAGACACGTGGTGCCTGTTCAGCCTGGCTTGTCCGGTTGGGTGCTGAGGGCCTCACATATTATTGTGTTATTCTTGTTCTCTTTTACAAGTTTCAGTTCATTCTGAGTGGACCTGAGAGTTCGGGAGGCATGGGGGATTGGTTCAGTCCTCATTGACATCTCCAACTGGTCGATGCCGGTGTGGTAGCTCAGTTGGTAAAATGCCTACTACTAGGCCTGTTCAAAGACCCTAGGGTCTTAGGTTCTGTCTCGGCAGGGCCATCTCAGCCCTTCATCCTTCTGACGATACATTGAGTACCATTCAGATTGGGTAATAATCACAACTATTACTATTCAGCTGCCGATTTGGTTCATCCGAGAGGGGGCGCTGGAAAAGCGCTTTGTGTCCCACTGGGAGAAGGGCGCTATATAAATACTAGTTTGGGTTGGAGGTTGGGAGGATTTCAGACCTCCTTGCTGCCGGTTATGGCGGTCTTGCCTTTGTGGCTCTTGGATTTGTCCTTTGTTTGGATTTTTCCTTTTGAGGTTCTCTTCAGATGAGACTTCGGGACTTGTATGTTGCCCCTTAGCGATCTTGGCCGCCTTATGGGAGGTCCTTGTGGTTTTTTCCTAGCATTCTTTTTCCTTGGGTATGGTCCTCTGATACTCCGGAGGGGATTATGGAGACTAGCCTTTGTTTTGCTCACTATTCGGGTGACCATGTCCTCTGTTTTTTCTGGGCGTTGTTTTATCGCCTTGGTGGACTCGTGCGACTCTAGGCCACTCGTGCGACTCTGTCGTACTTTAGTTTCTTTTGGACTGTCATCTTCCCTTTTGGGTTGAGATTTCAGAGTGTGACTTGATCCTGTTTTCCAGGTTGGTCCGGTTATGTTCCTTGGGAGGTTCCCTGGAACGATCTGGGACTCAGGCCTATAGTTTTTACTCAGGCCTGTAGTTCTTGTTGTGGATCTGCCGGATGTCTGGAAGACTTACGATCCTGTGGCTGGTTCGGTGCGATCCAGTTTTTCCAGGGAACACAGGCTATGACCTTCGGTCTAGAAGGCTTGGCTAGGATTTCTGTGCCCTTTGTCTGAGGTGTGCTCTACTTCCTTTTTGGGGAGTTTCTTGGTGTTCACCTATGACGTCTAGATGATTTCATTTGGAATTGCTTCCTCAGCCTATGGCTTCATGTCTTATGAGCCTGTGCGCTATACCTTCTGTACTCTCCCCTTTGGGGGATCGTTTGTCCTTATGGGGGTGGGGTTTCCTCACTCTGGAGGTTGGTTGTCCTGTCCTGTGTGCAGGTTGTTGGAACAGGAGTTTTTTTTTATCCTCTAGAGGAGAGCCTCCGTTATCTGGGGTTCTGTTTCCTCTGGGGTGATGATGTCTCCATGTTCGAGACTATCATGGAATGTCGTGCAGGGGCTTCTGAGGCTCTATTGAATTTTCTCTGTTCCTCTCCTATGGATTCTCTTGGACTTCCTATTGTTCGAGTTCTTGTGTTGGCACCTGAGTTCCATTGGGTGGCTGAGTCCATCTTTTTCCGTCCTCTTTTTGTGGACTGGTGTTTGTTTGTTTTTCTGTTCCCCTGTCCTTCAGACCTGACATCCATCTCTAGAGGCCTGTGGGTTACTTTGCTGCAGTTTGAAATCATTCGCAACCGTTTGCACTTTATCGGTGTGTTGGCAGATTTTTACCAAGACTCTATGTTCGCCTTTGGGCCCTTGTGGTACGGTGAGCCTTTTTGAGGATTCTGTGCTGGTGAATTTTTGGTTACTCCTGAGCTGGGTCCACTGCTTAGTGGATGTTCTGCAGTCTATGGTAGGGTTTGTGACCTATGCTCTGCTGCTCTTACTTGTCTGCAAGTAGTTTACTACTGAAGTAATCCTGGTATGACTGTAGTGTCTGGTGTTGACCCAGGGGCTTGCCTTTTGGGTTTACTGCACGTATATCGGTTTCTGAAGACTTCAATATTTTGAGTTCCTTGAGGACTCTGTCTTCAGTCTTCTTTTAGAGTGCGGTTGCACTATCTTGAGGAGAAGTTCTTCTCTGTGTCAGATTCCTGGTTTTAACCTTGTGGTTTCTGTACATCTGGGGTCTGGGCGTTGCCTCTTCTTGATCTCGCATCTGGCTTCGGTCTCTCTGAGTTTGGATTGGTTCCTGGTGTTTTCCTTTTTGGAAATTGTTATATCCTTTTTTGGGTTTTCAGGGAATCCTTGCTTGTTCCCCCATCTCTTTCCCTTTTGGGGAGTTTGTTTGTTGATCCCTTCTCTGGTACGGGTGTGTTGTTGAGGACCGCTTTCTGAGCGACGGTGTCTTCTGGATGTGTGCTGGCTCAGTTGTGTTCTTTCTGCGGTCTCTAGCAAGGCTCATGGACTATCTGCGGGTCAGTGTCCTTGGGGCCTTTCTTCTTTTCCAAATTTTCTCGGCTTCGGACGAAGTAGGTTTTTTGTTGGGTAAGAGTTTTTCAGGCCTAGTGCCCTCAGAATTGGGCCGCCTTTTGTACCCTCCCGTTTGCGCATTCAGTGTCCTCTATAACTTGGGTATTGTTTTCCCAAAAGTAATGAATGCCGCTGTGGACTCTTTCCATTTATGAAGAAAAACATAAATTATGCTTACCTGATTTTCTTTTCTTCAGATGGAAAGAGTCTGCAGCTCCCCTCCCGTTTTTTTCTTCTGGCACCTTTTCACCCTGGTATTTCTTCTACTGTTCCTTGTTCCTCGGCAGAATGACTGGGGGATGAAGGAAGTGGGAGGAGTATTTAAGCATTTGGCTGGAGTGTTTTTGCCTCTTCCTGGTGGCCAGGTTCTAATTTCCCAAAAGTAATGAATGCAGCTCTTTCCATCTGAAGAAAAGAAAATTATTAGGTAAGCATAATTTGTTTTTGTAAAGGGCCTGGTTGTTATTTTGGATCCTACAAGTTCATCATAATGAACATAAATATTAATGAACTTAGGTCAGTGCTTTACTCCATTTTAGGTATTTGGTGGACATTATAAAAAATAGTCATCCTTTAGCTTCCTATGTATGAGTGCATGTGACCTGCATTATAACCTAAGGTGCATTTCCTCCTTCTCTGTATATTTTAAGGAATGTTCTTCACTGTGATAAAGCTTGATCTTGCTGCAATGTGTTTTTACCTAATTAGGCACAGTGTGCAATGGTTGCATTCCATCCTATCTGTGCTTGAGACACTAATCAATGCTGTTGTTTTATTCATAAATGGAAAGAGTCCAAAGCTGCATTCATTACTTTTGGGAATTCAGAACCTGGCAACCAGGAGGAGGCAAAGACACCCCAGCCAAAGGCTTACATACCCCTCCCACTTCCCTCATCCCCCAGTCATTCTTTGCCTTTCGTCCCAGGAGGTTGGCAGAGAAGTGTCAGAAGTTTTCGATAGCCTCTTATAGAGGGTAGTACTCTTCGGCATGGGACTGGAGTTTTTTAGTAGTCCTGTCAGCCTCTCAGTGAGAGCATGGGGGAAAGTTAGAGTCCGGAGATGCAGGGAGAGTTTTTCTGCGAAACCATCCTGACTCATTAACAGCTTCTCAAGCAATCAGCGTTGACGAATTTCGCTGCCTGCTTTTTTCTCTCAAGTCCATGGCAGAAGCGACCTGGGTGATACATTTCCCACGAGACGAGTTCCCTACCACCAACTCTTACTATGCATGCAGGTAACCCATACTTATCCTTCTATGGAGTGTGGCCTGTTCCCACCGGAGGTTACGACACAGTTCTGCATGGCCATATCTTTGGCGCTGTCGCATCTGCACCTCCCGGGAGTGTGCTTATGATATTGTCTGTGTTCCGTTAACCCAGGGCTCGTCAGGCGTGGGATCGCCTGGTCAAGTTCAGCCCTCCAGTGGAGTGACTGCCCCTGAGGCCTCGGGGGGTCAACCTTCGGGGCCGGTGTTTACTTTTGTCCCGGCGGAGGTATGTTGCGCCTTTCGTTATAGACTGGCGCGTTTTTGTGTTCTACTAAGGCACGTTTTTGGCGTTGCTGGAGGATCCCACTCTTAATGGGTTTGGTGATTCTCAGTCTTAATCTCGACTGGCGTGCATGCATAGACATAAGGGGATGAAGTAATCTTCTTATGGTCTTTGTTATTTGTGTATCCTTTTCCAGTTCTGAGCTTGGAAGTCTCGGACCCCTGTTGGGCTGGTCCTGCAGGTCTGTCCGTTCTTCCTGGGCGATAGCCTACAGGTTGCCTTATCCTTTTTCAACCGGTGAGGATGATTTTTATTTGGTCTAAAGCTCATGTTGTGGTGTATGGTTTCCTTCGTCAACTTTCTTCTCTGGAATTGATACTCGCGATTTTGTGGTTGCACTGTTTACAAAAGTTTATCTGACTGTTCTTTATCCCTCCATCTCGGGGGAGACTCTATGTGGCCTTGACAGTGCTGGGGCCCTTTCAGGTTTCAGGCTGGTTCTGACTGGGTACAGATCCTTATGTCTTTGTGGCCTAGTTCAGACACGTGGTGCCTTTTTATGTCCGGCTGGTCTGGTGAGGGCGCCTAGTGATCACAATATGATTTGTGTTATTTACTTGTTATTACAAGCTTCAACTAGTATCCTGAGAGGACTTGATGGTCCATAGTTGCTTAGGGTCATGGGGGATTGGTTCAGTCCTCATTCGCCTTTCAATCTAGTGGGCCGGGACTCTGTTGAGATCCACGGCGACATGCTCAGTCGTTTCCGATATTTCCGGGAACTAGAGCGTTCCTACCCGTTGTGGGTTGGAGGCTTGGAGGATTTAGGTCCTTCATACCGCCGTTCTTACTGTTTTGCCTTTCATGGTCTCTTTGGAACTTGTTCCTTTTAGAGATTATCTTCCTTTGGGTCAAGACTTTCTATACTTCGTCCATTTTTTCTGGTGGCTTTGGCTGCTTAATTAGGAAGTGAAGGCCGTGTGGCTCTGTCTTCCTTCGGGAGTTAGTCGTCTCCATATCATGGGTGATAGGAAGTGTTGTCTCTTTTTCCAAGCTTTTTGCTTAGGGGATGTTTTTCTGCCTGGGTTTGGGATGCTTTGCATTCTTCTCCCTTGGGTGTGGTCCTCTGGAACGTTAATCTGAAAGGATTATGGAGACTAGCCTTTCTTTTCTACTTTCTCTTTTGGGTAACTCTGTTCTCGTTCTCATTTCCCTTGTGTTGCCCTTGGGGCCTTTGGGCTCTAGAGAAATTGCGTGACTTGTTGCGGCCTAGCACCTTGTTGGGGGGGGGGTGTTGACCTCCGGCCAAGGGTGTTCTCTTCCCTTTGGGCTGGAAATTATGAGTGAGTCCTGTACCCGTTCTTCGGGTTCCCCGGTTATCATCCCATGTGAGGTCTGATTGCTTTAGACAGGGTATCTTGTGTTCCCTGGGGGGTGTCGTTTGTTCTAGAACAATTCTGGGTCCAGGGTTCTTGTCTTGGATCCTTCTTGGATGTCTGGAAACTTATGATCCTGTCTATTAGTCATGTCTGTCACTTTGGCTGGTCCGGTGTTGGAGCAGGATCTGAGATCGGTTACTTTGCTAAATTCGTCCTCGGAGCATTTGAGGTACGGTAAGCCTCCTGAGGTTTCTCCTTTCTCCATGTTCAAGATTTGTGGGACGGACTGGCGGCTCTTGGATAGCCTGCAACGTCATCTGATGGTTAGTGGATACTTAGCAATCTGAAGGCTCCTATCTTCAGCTGCTTTCTGCTTGCCCTGCAAGTATTTAAGTTTCAGAGTCATTTTGTGATGACTGCAGCGTGCAGTGTTTTTGCTTCAGGTGTTGTTCGTCAGACCTATCTGAGCTTGCTGCATGAGGTTTCGTTTCTGAATATTTCAGTATTCTGAGCTACCTTTTTGCGACTTGGGGACCTTCGTCTTCAGTTGCTTTTTTTTAGGGTAAGATCCTCTCTGTTTCGGACTCCCGGCCTTATCCTGTGGTTTCTGTTTTTTCTGGGGTCTGGGCGTCGCCTCCCCTTGTTTCTATGAGACTGGTGGGTCTCTGTTGGTCTGGAGTTCCTTATGCTAGCTGGATAGCTAGCTCAGCATACTAATGCACTGTGACTACTCTGTACTGTAGCAAACCGAGGGTTGCAAGTTTGATCCCCGGCGAGGTCTACTCAGCCTTTCCTCCTTTCGAGGCTGATAAAATGAGCAGCGCCTTGAGTCCCTTAAGGGGGATTAGCCGCGCTTTACAAGTACATTCATGTTTTCTCCGTGCCTTTTCTACTTTGTTGAAGAATACGGTAGTTTGTTCCTTTTCTTTAGTAAGGGGTGTGTTGTTTGGAGACCGACTGCTGGGTGACGGTATCTCTTGGAGGCTATTGACTCAGTCAAGTCTAGTTCCTGCGGTCTTTAGCAAGGCTGTGGACTATCTGCGGGTCAGTGACCTTGTGTCTTTTCCTTGTTTTGTCCAAAGTTGTTCTCAGCTTTGGACGAAGCGGGATTTTGTTTGGTAGCGGTTTTCAGGCCTGGTGCCCTCAGAATGGACCGCCTCTTGTACCCTCCCGTTTTTGCATTCAGTGTCCTCTATAGTTTGGGTATTATTTTCCCAAAAGTAATGAATGCAGCTGTGGACTCTTTCCATTTTTTTAGAAAAACATAAATTATGCTTACCTGATAATTTTCTTTTCTTCAGATGGAAAGAGTCCCCACCCGTATTTTTTCTGTGAGGCGTCTGTTTTTTGTTCTTTTGGCACCTTTTCATCCTGATATTTTTTCTACTGTTCTTTGTTCCGCGGCAAAATGACTGGGGGATGAGGGAAGTGGGAGGGGTATTTAAGCCTTTGGCTGGGGTGTCTTTGCTGCCTCCTGGTCGCCAGGTTCTGAATTCCCAAAAGTAATGAATGCAGCTGTGGACTCTTTCCATCTGAAGAAAAGAAAATTATCAGGTAAGCATAATTTGTTTTTCACAAGATGTATAATGTCTAATTTTTGTCCACTATAGCTTTTCAGCACTTGCTCCTGCAAGAATTACTCACAAATTCAAGTATGCTGGAATGAGTTCACAGCATAGGGCAATATGACAATAACATCATTGCATTCTCATTTGCTCCATGCAGAAGAACGCCATCAGTGACCCCATATTTGAGATCGGGGAGCGGTAATTGGGGGCTGTTTACAAATAAACTGAGCACTATTATTGTATGTTGTTCTTCTGTGCATCCTTATTCACTTACTACAAGTCACTGCTAATGATATACATTGTTCCTTATAACTCTTCAGTTTCATGCAGTGATTAAAATGTCACCATTCTCATTCACTGAATTTACTGCAATACTTCCAACTATGTAAGATTGGGTAGTACCAATGCTTTCATATTCCTTTAATAACCAAATTTGCTGCCATTATTACTAATTTTGCCATTTCTTGTTGAGTTCTCTGCTGCATTTTATTATTGTATGTGCTCTAATAGAAGGCGTCTACACCAAAGGCAAGCCCCTCAGTTGGAAATGTGACATTATTGAACCTTTAACAAAGGATACCAAGATAATGAAGCACATTTGATAATAAGTAAATTGGAAAGCTGTTAAATTATGATCTATCTGAATCAAATAGAAAAATGTTAGGTTGTATGTCCCTTTTAAGCTGTGTAATGTCTGTGTTGCAAATTGTGCCTTTTGTGTCCTGTCAGCAGAAGAGCCTTGCAATATATTGTTCTAAAGCCTTACAACAGCGACTCAACTATCATATCAGCCCACCCTGGTGAGTTTATTTCTGTCACAGCAAATACATTTAAAAGGACAGTAACATTTGCCCACTCTACACGTTTCATGGCTTTTATTAATACCTTATTTAACCATTCCACTGTGATCTTATACCTATCCAGGAGTTTTTACAAAACATTTTATCTGTTTTTGTTTTTAACTCACCCGTATGCATTCATTAACAGGTGCTGTTTAGATTGCAAGCTCTACGTAGCAGGACTATCTTCCTACTGTATTATTTTATATTGCCAAGCCGAATTGTATCATACCAGCAGCCCATTGAAAGATGGTTGACTCTTCAGGGTCTTTAAGAGGTTCAATCAGCCTTCGTCCAGTGTCTCCTACTTAGGAGTTGGTCTTATCACAGGCTCAGAACACTTTGAACGTCCAGGACACCCCTCTTCTATACATGCTGTGGGACACAGTGAATTTATATTGCTCTGCAAACATGGGAAGTTCTTATAGTACTTTAGAATAATGGCAATTATGAAAGAAGCTGCAATTACTTGTACTGGCCATCTGAAGAATTCTTATTGCAGGAAATTATTTCACCTGATACATATTTAGGTCAAAAGCATGGTAACTAAATCTCTCAGGATTTTGTTTATCAGAACTCATTTAGACATAAATCTCATGGCTTCTTGACACAGTATCGTCTGCAAGATATTAGTCAAGAAATATGTATTGGTACCATTAAGTGCTGGGTAAGGATGTCATGGTGACTCAGTACACTACCTTTTTCCTCCCATTGTAATTTTGCTAATTATCTAAATGATGCATAGACTCAGTGTCCCATATCCATAGAGTTTTGCTGTGGCCTTTATGTCTGTGGTTTGCAAAACTGCTATCTTGCGGATACTGACGTGAGCATTTTGGCACCAAAATTATGGCTATGGTATCTGATACTTGCACAGAGAGTTCTTGCACCAGTGATCAATGTTTTGTTAGGTGAGTGAGCAATTCCCTTCATACATATATTATAGTGCCTAGTTGATTTTTAAGCTGTTAGAGCCCTGAGATTTGAAGTAAAACTAAAGGCTATAGATATGAAATTAATAAATATATACAAGCTACAACTTGTATCTAAAATGTGCAAACAAAACATCAAAAATATAACTATCTTCAGTCCTACTGTACAGGCTGTAACTCTAGAATGTTACCAACATATCACCACCCCAAACTGTTCAATTCTACTAACCAAATATCACTGATACACCTGTGTTACCTTTATGGAACAAATCCACCAATCAACATATGCCAATGGGTAACTATTTACTAAACATATATTCACTTTATGTCAATATAGCACCACCTTGTGGACATTTTTCTAATTACACACATGAAGAAAATATTTGTAACTTTTTTTTAATCTCCTTCAATTATGTACATGCAAGACAGCCTATACAGATACTCATAAAAATAAAAGGGATTAGGGGAACTACTCTAGCAAAGTAAATATCAACACAAGGACATATTTGAAAAAAAAATACAGATATTGAATTGGACTTATCTTTCTTTTCGGTTCAACGTTATACTCCAATTATACATTCTCTGCTATCACGTGTACAGCACTGGATTAGCTATCTACTGGAAGCATTTCTACTTATGGCAAGTCCAGTAGTATGGGTGCCTATAAGGGCAGTGTGGGGGTTGTTTGGCACCTCTTTAGCATATAGTCTATTAGTACCTTATTTCTTTCTAATGAAATGATGAGTCCATGGATCATCATAATTACTATTGGGAATATCACTCCTGACCAGCAGGAGGAGGTAAAGAGCACCACAGCAAAGCTGTTAAATACCAGTCCCCTTACCCACAACCCCCCGTCAATCTCTTTGCTTGTATCGGTTGGAAGGAGGTGGTAAAGTTGGTGTCTGATTCTTCAATCAATAGTTTGTTGTTTTTTAAGCAGAGCAAGTTTGCTCTGTTTTTTTCTTGGGGTATAGCCGTAGTCCATGTCAGTCTCTTCAGTAGGGCAGTGGTGGTTTTAATGCAGTTAGGAACTTGTAAATTGTGCTTTGCTGGGTTTTCCTAAAATGTTGCTACCCTGGTATAGCAACCCTGAGTAAGTTTACTCTGTCTTTCTTTTTTCTACAGGCCTATGTGAGGAGCAGCATCAACTCACGCTTGGTAGGCTCTCGCCCTGCCAGACGGCTAGATGCAGGTAAGTGCTCATTCTTCTATAATTTGGGGGACTTGCACTTTGGAATATATTGTGCAGTTTTTGGGACCCATATACTGTATATCCTGGGGTAGGATATTTCAGGCAGGTTGCAGGCACTAGTGACCAGGAGACTAGGGGTAATACTTTTTCTCGAGTATTCCCTGTTTATGGTATTGGCTCATTAGGGGTTAATAAATTTCTCTAGAGTTTTGGGAAATTTAGTGCAGTGTTTTTCAGGTTTTTTCCTGAGCCCCTGTTTATGTGTTTTAAGGGTTCTTAATCCAGTAATTCAGTATTGTTTGTAGGCTATTTTTATATGTAGCATGCTTTTTAATGCTGAGCAGCGCATTCAGATGTTTGCTGTGTGTGTTGTGTTTTACATTACTTTTTTGTTTACGGAGCAGGTCCGTTAATGGTGGCTATGACAGGATGGGGCGTGTGATATTTCTGCTGCGCACTGCATCTGTCCGCTCGTGTAGTTAGTGGGTTCCGTCTCCTTCCGTTGTTGTGGCGGGGAATCGCCATTTTCGGCTCTCCTACTAAGCCGGTCGTTGGCCGCGCTCCCTTGTCTCCTAACGATCGGAGCGAGGGGTTGTTGGTAGCTTTCTTCTTTGAAAGGTCTGTTCAGGTTAAATAGGAGTGTTATTGCAGCTGTTGCTGCGTGTAGCTAGTGATCATTCAGCTAACCTTTCATGTATAATGCTGTTATTAGTGCTTCATATATTCACACAGTCAGGAAGCTATATCATGGGTTATTTTTTATTTCTATAATATTTTGTATTTTCTCTGCCACTATATTTTAACTCTTTGTTTATTATTTAAACATTCAGCCTATAATGGGGGTTAAGTCGGTTGTGTTCTTCCAGCCTATGTATGCTTAGGGCTGTTTTATGGGCATTTTTATTACATTCAAATTCTGTTTCTATGTTTTAGGATGTCTTGAGTACATCTTTCAGCTGTCGCTCATTCTTTTCTTTCATGTAATTGGCAAGAGTCCATGAGCTAGTGACATATGGGATATACAATCCTACCAGGAGGGGCAAAGTTTCCCAAACCTCAAAATGCCTATAAATACACCCCTCACCACACCCACAATTCAGTATTACAAACTTTGCCTCCTATGGAGGTGGTGAAGTAAGTTTGTGCTAAGATTTCTACGTTGATATGCGCTTCTCAGCATTGTTGAAGCCCGATTCCTCTCAGAGTACAGCGAATGTCAGAGGGACATGAAGGGAGTATCACTTATTTGAATACGATGATTTCCCTAACGGGGGTCTATTTCATAGGTTCTCTGTTATCGGTCGTAGAGATTCATCTCCTACCTCCCTTTTCAGTTTGAAGATATACTCTCAATTTACCATTACCTCTACTAATAAATGTTTTAGTACTGGTTTGGCTATCTGCTATATGTGGATGGGTGTCTTTCAGTAAGTACGTTTTCATTACTTAAGACACTCTCAGCTATGGTTTGGCACTTTATGCATTTATATAAAGTTCTAAATATATGTATTGTACTTATATTTGCCATGAGTCAGGTTCATGTTTTTCCTTCTGCAGACTGTCAGTTTCATATTTGGGAATGTAAACATTTTTAAGAAATGTATTTCTTACCTGGGGTTTATTCTTTTTTCAATTGACTACTTCTTGCAATTGCGGGTATTAGGCCTGTGTGTGCGTCAAATGCTAAACTTTATTGCGTCATTCTTGGCGCGAAAAACATTTTTGTCGCGAAAAAGTACATTTATGACGCAACTTCGTAATTTCCGGCGTCATAGGTGAAGCCGAGACCTTTCACACGGCGGCATCATTAGTGACGCAAGTTTGTCATTTCCGGTCATTTTTGCCGCCACAAAAGAGTTTACGTTACTTTGTGCATCATACTTGGCGCCAAACTTTTTTCATTATTTCAATACCCCTTGTTTGTTTGCCTCTTGCTTTTTGCTTTCAGAGGCCTATGCTATTGCATTTTTTCCCATTCCTGAAACTGTCATATAAGGAAATAGATAATTTTGCTTTATATGTTGTTTTTTCTCTTACATTGTGCAAGATGTCCCATTCTGATCCTGTCTCAGAAGTTTCTCCTGGAACATTGCTGCCTGACATTGGTTTTACCAAAGCTAAGTGCATTTGTTGTAAAAATTGTAGAAATTATTCCACCGAATGTAATTTGTAATAGTTGTCATGATAAACTTTTACATGCAGATAGTGTTTCCATCAGTAATAGTACATTGCCAGTTGCAGTTCCTTCAACTTCTAATGTGCATGATATTCCTGTAAATTTTAAAGAATTTGTTTCTGATTCTATTATGAAGGATTTGTCTGCATTTCCACCTTCTAATAAACGTAAAAGGTCTTTTAAAACTTCTCATTTAGCTGATGAAATTTCAAATGACCAACAACATAATAATTCATCCTCTTCTGATGAGGATCTATCTGAAACAGAAGATCCTTCCTCAGACATTGACACTGACAAATCTACTAATTAATTAAAAATAAAGTATATGCGTTCTTTATTAAAAGAAGTGTTAATTACTTTGGATATTGAGGTAACCAGTCCTATTGACGTTCAGTCTAATAAACATTTAAATGCTGTTTTTAAACCTCCTGTGGTTTCCCCAGGGGTTTTTCCCATTCCTGAGGCTATTTCTGATATGATTTCTAGGGAATGGAATAAGCCAGGTACTTCTTTTAATCCTTCTTCAAGGTTTAAAAAATTGTATCCTTTACCAGCAAAATCTATAGAGTTTTGGGAAAAAATCCCCAAAGTTGATGAAGATAGCACTTCCTTTAAGGATCCTTTAGATAGGAAGCTTGAATCTTATCTAAGGAAGGCCTATTTATATTCAGGTCATCTTCTCAGACCTGCTATTTCTTTGGCTGATGTTGCGGCTGCATCAACTTTCTGGTTGGAGAATTTAGCGCAACACGAATTGGATTCTGACATATCTAGCGTTGTTCGCTTACTGCAACATGCTAATCATTTTATTTGTGATGCCATTTTTGATATTATCAAAATTGATGTTAGATCCATTTCTTTAGCTGTTTTAGCTAGAAGAGCTTTGTGGCTTAAATCCTGGAATGCTGATATGACATCTAAATCTAGATTACTATCTCTTTCTTTCCAAGGTAATAATTTATTTGGTTCTCAGTTGGATTCTATTATTTCAACTATCACTGGGGGAAAAGGAGTTTTTTGCCTCAGGGTAAAAAACCTAAGGGTAATCGTTTTCGTTCCTTTCGTCAGAATAAGGAACAAAACTCAATCCTTCCCCCAAGGAATTTGCATCCAATTGGAAGCCCTTCCTCAAATTGGAATAAATCCAAGCCATTTAGGAAACCAAAGTCAGCCCCTAAATCCGCATGAAGGTGCGGCCCTCATGCCAGCTCAGCTGGTAAGGGGCAGATTAAGGTTTTTCAAGGATTTTTGGATAAAATCTGTCCAAAATCATTGGATTCAGAGCATTGTCTCTCAAGGGTATCGAATAGGATTCAAAATAAGACCTCCTGTGAGAAGAATTTTTCTCTCACGCATCCCTGTAAATCCAGTAAAAACTCAGGCTTTTCTGAAGTGTGTTTCAGACCTGTAGTCTTCAGGGGTAATCATGCCAGTTCCTCCTCAGGAACAAGGTTTGGGGTTTTATTCAAACCTATTTATTGTACCAAAGAAAGAAAATTTATTCAGACCAGTTCTGGATCTAAAAAATTTGAATCGTTATGTAAGAGTACCAACTTTCAAGATGGTGACTATAAGGACTATTCTGCCTTTTGTTCAGCGAGGACATGATATGTCCACAATAGACTTGCAGGATGCATACCTTCATATTCCGATTCATCCAGAACACTTTCAGTTTCTGAGATTCTCTTTTCTAGACAAGCATTACCAATTTGTTGCTCTTCCATTTGGCCTAGCAACAGCTCCAAGAATCTTTTCAAAGGTTTTGGGTGCCCTACTATCTGTAATCAGAGAACAGGGTATTGCGGTGTTTATTATAGAATATGTCCTGAAAGACAAAAAAGGCAAAAGAGGCGCTCTTTGTGCAGCGAGTTCCAATACGTAGTAACCAACCGTTCTTGATCAAGGTAATATACTCACAAACAAATGTGCACATGCAGTGCAATAATGAGTAGACCGAAACTTCAGAGCCGTTCGGCTGACTCCTCAGTGGCAACTCTGCCAAACAATGCTAACACTCAGGTGATGGTAGCAAGGATCCGATTCACTGGAACACCTCCGTGATAGACTGTACTGATCAGCTGAGTTAGGATTCCAAAAGCTGTTCTGATTAGTCACAAATTCACAGGAGCAAGGACGAGTGATAAAAAGTTCAGTTTAATAAAAACATTTAAGAGTGTGTTAGCATTGTTTGGCTGAGTCGCCACTGAGGAGTCAGCCAAACGGCTCTGAAGTTTCGGTCTACTCATTATTGCACTGCATGTGCACATTTGTTTGTGAGTATATTACCTTGATCAAGAACGGTTGGTTACTACGTATTGTAACTCGCTGCACAAAGAGCGCCTCTTTTTCCCTTTTTTGTCTTTCAGGACATATTCTATATTTTGCATACAACCTGGAGAGAGCAGCTCACCATCGGATGATGAACTTCACATTATTCTAAAACCTATATTGGTTTAACACTTTCAAAAGGGACTTCATTTATGTTTCTATGTTTGTTTATTTTCTTCTACTGATTATATGATAAGTTTATTATTTATGGTATAATTTCAAGTATAGTTTATATTTATTATCTATGATATAATTTCAAGTATATTGAGATTGGTATTGGTATCTCTATATTAACTTTTTTACTAGGGATTGGATATTTGGTGAACCTCTTTTTTCATTCATTGGTTAGCACAGCAGTTGTACTGTGATCAAACCACACCTGTTATTGCGGTGTTTCCTTATTTGGACGATATCTTGGTACTAGCTCAGTCTTTACATACTGCAGAATCTCACACAAATCAACTAGTGTTGTTTCTTCGGAAACATGGTTGGAGGATCAATTTACCAAAAAGTTTCTTGATTCCTCAGACAAGGGTCACCTTTTTAGGCTTCCAGATAGATTCAGTGTCCATGACTCTGTATCTAACAGACAAGAGATGTTTAAAATTGGTCGCAGCATGCCGGCTCCTTCAGTCTCAGTCATTCCCTTCAGTGGCTATGTGCATGGAAGTTTTAGGTCTCATGACTGCAGCATCGGACGCGATTCCCTTTGCTCGTTTTCATATGAGACCTCTACAGCTTTGTATGCTGAATCAATGGTGCAGGGATTATACAAAGATATCACAATTAATATTCTTAAATCCCAATGTACGACACTCTCTGACATGGTGGATAGATCACCATCGTTTGGTTCAAGGGGCTTCTTTTGTTCGCCCAACCTGGACTCTGTGATCACAACAGATGTGAGTCTTTCAGGTTGGGGAGCTGTTTGGGGATCTCTGACAGCACAAGGGGTTTGGAAATCTCAAGAGGCGAGATTACCAATAAATATTTTAGAACTCTGTGCAATTCTCAGGGCTCTTCAGTTCTGGCCTCTGCTAAAGAGAGAACCGTTCATTTGTTTTCAGACAGACAATATCACAACTGTGGCTTATGTCAATCATCAGGGTGGGACTCACAGTCCCCAAGCTATGAAAGAAGTATCTCGGATACTTGCCTGGGCGGAATCCAGCTCCTGTCTAATCTCTGCGGTGCATATCCCAGGTGTAGACTATTGGGAGGCGGATTATCTCAGCCTCCAGACTTTACATCCAGGGGAGTGGTCTCTCCATCCAGATGTGTTTTCTCATATTGTTCAGATGTGAGGGCTTCCAGAGATAGATCTCATGGCCTCTCATCTAAACAAGAAACTTCCCAGATACCTGTCCAGGTCCAGGGATGTTCAGGCAGAAGCAGTGGATGCGCTGACACTTCCTTGGTGTTATCAACCTGCTTACATCTTCCCGCCTCTAGTTCTCCTTCCAAGAGTGATCTCCAAAATCATCATGGAACAGTCTTTTGTGTTGCTGGTGGCTCCAGCATGGCCACACAGGTTTTGGTATGCGGATCTGGTTCGGATGTCCAGTTGCCCGCCTTGGCCACTTCCGTTACGGCCGGACCTACTATCTCAAGGTCTGTTTTTCCATCAGGATCTCAAATCATTAAATTTGAAGGTATGGAAATTGAACACTTAGTTCTAAGTCATAGAGGTTTCTCTGACTCAGTGATTAATACTATATTACAAGCTCGTAAATCTGTCTCTAGAAAGATTTATTATAGAGTTTGGAAGACTTGCATTTCATGGTGTTCTTCTCATAAATTCTCCTGGCATTCTTTTAGAATTCCTAGAATTTTACAGTTCCTTCAGTATGGTTTGGATAAGGGTTTGTCTGCAAGTTCCTTGAAAGGACAAATCTCCGCTCTTTCTTTTTTATTTCACAGAAAGATTGCTATACTTCCTGATATTCACTGTTTTGTACAGGGTTTAGTTCGTATTAAGCCTGTCATTAAATCAATTTCTCCTCCTTGGAGTCTTAATTTGGTTCTGAAGGCTTTACAGGCTCCTCCATTTGAGCCTATGCATTCTTTGGACATTAAACTACTTTCTTGGGAAGTGTTGTTCCTTTTGGCTATCTCTTCTGCTAGAAGAGTTTCTGAGCTATCTGCTCTTTCTTGTGAGTCTCCTTTTCTGATTTTTCATCAGGATAAGGCAGTTTTGCGGACTTCTTTTAAATTTTTACCTAAGGTTGTGAATTCTATCAACATTAGTAGAGAAATTGTTGTCCCTTCCTTGTGTCCTAATCCTAAGAATTCTTTGGAGAGATCCTTACATTCTTTGGATGTGGTAAGAGCTTTGAAATATTATGTGGAAGCTACTAAAGATTTCAGGAAGACTTCCAGTCTATTTGTTTTATTTTCTGGTCCTAGGAAAGGTCGGAAGGCTTCTACTATTTCCTTGGCTTCTTGGTTGAAACTTTTGATTCATCAAGCTTATTTGGAGTCGGGTCAGACCCCGCCTCAGAGAATTACAGCTCATTCTACTAGATCAGTCTCCACTTCGTGGGCTTTTAAGAATGAAACTTCAGTTGATCAGATTTGCAAAGCGGCTACTTGGGCCTCTTTGCATACATTTACTAAATTCTACCGTTTTGATGTATTTGCTTCTTCGGAAGCAGTTTTTGGTAGAAAAGTTCTTCAGGCAGCTGTTTCAGTTTGATTCTTCTGCTTTTTGATTTAAGTTTTTTTTCTTTCAAACATGAAAATAAACTTATTTTTTTTGGGTTGTGGATTATTTTTTCCCTCCCTCTCTATTGACTCTTGAGTGGAAGACTCCACATCTTGGGTATTGATATCCCATATGTCACTAGCTCATGGACTCTTCCCAATTACATGAAAGAAAACATAATTTATGTAAGAACTTACCTGATAAATTTATTTCTTTCATATTGGCAAGAGTCCATGAGGCCCACCCTTTTTATGGTGGTTATGATTTTTTTTTATAAAGCACAATTATTATTTTCAAATTTCCTTTTTTGATGCTTTCTACACCTTTATCACCCCACTGCTTGGCTATTTGTTAAACTGAATTGTGGGTGTGGTGAGGGGTGTATTTATAGGCATTTTGAGGTTTGGGAAACTTGGGAAACTCCTGCTAGGATTGTATATCCCATATGTCACTAGCTCATGGCTAGCTGAAATGAATTTATCAGGTAAGTTCTTACATAAATTATGTTTTTTTGATAGTTATAATTTATTATCAGGACTGGGGTGTCGCTGTAATTTCTGTGACAAAAATTTGATGTATTTTAACCTCTAAGCCCAATGTCTCCTTGGATGATGATGTTTTGAACAGCTTCTTCTTTGCGTCCCAAGTTTTTCTGGCGTCACATGCAGTGCCCTGGAGTTCCTCTCAATCTCCTGGAGGAGGTTTTTGCTTGCAGACTTTTCTGCCCAGGTATCTTTGGGTATCTGTGGCGTTATCTGTTTTCCCTGTATTAAAGGGATAGTGCAAGAGGAAATTTATTGAATCAGATAGTAAGGTTTCTGCTCTGCTTGTAGGTAGCATCTAAGGGTTAAGGCTCTGTTTTCGGAAAGTATAATTCCTTCATCTGGTACTGAAGTAGTTCTCTTCAGATCAAGCCTGATCTCCTTTGTGTATTGTCTAGGGGGGGTTGGCTTTGGATAATCCTTGGCTTTCCTGTTGTGATAGATCCTCAGAATCTAGTAAATTTAGCATACACTAGTAGTCATCTCTAAAAAAAAATGTTTCCCTTTTTTTATCGTGATAGGAGAATTTTTTCAGGTATGGGAGAAGACGAGGATTCCTCTTTCCCTATCTCCTGTCAGTAATAAGCTGTCTCCTTTAATGTGTTCTAAGATGGCTTAGTGTTGAACTTTGCTGCTTTGGAAGCTGAAAGTCAAGAGTTCAAATCCAGTTGTGGCTATGTACTCTTCATAATGCATGTCCTACAAATATCCTTTCCTAAAGCAGCTTCATTGATTTGCAGGCTACTGGATTTGTGTTTATTATTAAGGTGGGACAGATGGAAGCCTTTATGGACAGGTGCAGCATTTTTTTGGTGCAACGTTTTGTCTGTTTCCATTTGGTGGACTCCATGGGGAGATCCAGGACAGAAAGGCTGTTTGGCCATTTTTTTATTCTGTTGCTTCCTGTGTAATTTCGGCTCCTCCTTTGCCTTCCTACCAGGAGAATTTCAAGTCCTCTTGGATGCCTAGTCAGTCTTGGATCAGGGGGAAGTAATTATAGAAACCCACAGTTTTTCTCTCATCAGCATATAGGGTTTGCCCGAGGGGGGCAGTATATCTTCCACGTCCCAGAATTATCTCTAGTCCAGATAAGAGGGCGTTTTTGAAATATGTTCAGTAGCTAGGTGACTAACTTGCCTACCTTGCAGGTGGACAGTGGAGAGGATCTTTCTCCCTGGGAGTATTGTTCCTGTTTTAGTTCAGGAGCAGGGTCTGGGTTTTTATTTCAACATGTTCGTGGTTCCCTAACAATAAGCAGCAAACAAAAACTGCAGCGTGAGTGAGACAGGAGAGAGGAATCCTTTTTCACAGCAGGCAATAAATGGCTCTGTATATAGAAAAAAACAGTATCTTACTAACCAACCAGTGATATCTTCACCTTTACTTGGTCACAGGGTGGCTCTGTTACTTTCCTGTAGATCCAGTGTTCAGGTATTGAACAACTGCCTTTTCTTCTGCTGACTTTACCAGCTCTCTCCCTTGCATAGATATTCACTCCATTGTACTTCCTGCTCCGTTTTTTCATCACACACCATGTGACTGTCCAAGTACCAATCAGCTTCTTAGCTCAATAGTGGATCAACAGAAGGTGCCTGGTTCAGTAGGGGGGAATTCGGGAACAAACCATTCAAAAGAAAAACAACTGGCACATCTTCAAAGTTAAAACATCCACATTTTTTGCATCACTTAAAACAGCAAAAACTTTATGCTTTACATGTTTTGGCACTCAAGCCTTAATCATGGCTTATGATTAATGCTTGAGTGCCGAAACATGTAAAGCATGAGTTTTTTGCCGTTTTAACTGATGCAATAAATTTGGATGTTTTAACTTTGAAGATGTGCTGGTTGTTTTTCTTTTGAATGATATTTCTAACAGACCAGAGACGGTGCGAGCTAACTTCGGCATGTCTTGCCCTCCGGACCTCCTTGAGTTCCTCTGTGGCTTAGTGTATGGAGGTGATTGGTCTCATGGTATCGTGCATGGACATCATTCCTTTTGCCAGGTTCCGTCTCAGACCTTTACAACTGTGCTTGCTGAGGCAGTGGAACAGTGATCATTCAGATTCGTCTCAACAGATTGTATTAGACAACCGGTCAAGAGAATTGATCTCTTGGTGGCTCTGTCCAGATCATCTGTCCTGAGGGACATGCTTCTTAAGACCATCCTGAGAGATTGTGACTATGAACGCAAGCCTATCCGGATGGGGAGCTGTTTGGGGTGCCAGGAAGGCACAGGGGTTGTGGACTCAGAAGTCCTCCCTCCCGATCAATATTTTTACTACGGGCAATCTTCAAGGCCTTGAAGGCTTGGCCACTTCTGGGTTTGTCCCAGTTTATCAGATTTCAATCAGACAATATAACCTTGGTGGCTTACATCAACCATCAGGGGGGAACGAGAAGTTCCTTGGCGATGAAGGAAGTATCTCAGATTCTGGAGTGGGCGGAGCCCCACAGCTGTTCGCTATCAGCGAACCACATTCTGGGTGTGGACAACTGGGAGGCGGATTTTTTCAGCAGGCAATCCTTCTATCCAGGTGAATGGTCTCTCCATCCCGAGGTGTTTGCAGAGATATGCAGCAAGTGGGGGTCTCCGGAGATGGATCTCATGGCGTCCTGTCTCAATACCTAGCTACCCAGGTATGGCTCGAGGTAGAGGGATCCCCAAGCAGATCTAATAGATGCACTAGCAGTGCCCTGGAGGTTCAAACTCATATATCTTTTCCCTCCATTAGCACTTCTACCTTGAGTGGTGGCCCACATCAAGCAGGAGCAGGTATCAGTAATCTTGATTGCTCCATCG
Organism: Bombina bombina; assembly: GCF_027579735.1. Lineage (NCBI taxonomy): Eukaryota > Metazoa > Chordata > Amphibia > Anura > Bombinatoridae > Bombina > Bombina bombina. Next base: position 972,511,171 of record NC_069500.1, on the reverse strand, counting down.
TGGCCACGAAGGACGTGGTTCACGGATCTATTGGGGATGTCCTCATCTCCGTGGAAGTTACCTTGACGCAGAGACCTGCTGATACAAGGCCCATTTGTTCATCAAAATCTCGATTCTCTGAGGCTGACTGCGTGGAGATTGAACGCTTAGTCTTAGCCAAGAGAGGTTTCTCTGAGAGTGTCATTGATACTCTTATTCAAATTTGTAAACCAGTTACTCAGCATATCTACCACAAGGTGTGGAGGACCTACTTATTCTGGTGTGAAGAGCGTGTTTTTTCCTAGCACAGAGATAAGGTTGCCAGGATCTTATCTTTTCTCCAGGATGGACTGGAGAAGGGCCTTTCTGCTAGTTCCTTGAGGGGACAGATTTTGGCCCTGTCGGTTTTATTTCACAAGAGACTGGCTGAGCTTCCAGACGTGCAGTATTTTGTTAAGGCTCTGATTAGGATCAGACCTGTGTTTAGATCTGGGGCTCCTCCTGGGAGCCTATAACTTGTTCTTCGGGTTTTGCAACAGGTTCCGTTTGAGCCTCTGCATTCCGTTGACATTAAATTGTTATTTTGGAAGGTTCTGTTTTTATTGACTATTGCCTCTGCGTGCAGAGTTTCTGAGATCTCTGCTTTGCAATGTGAGCCCTCTTATCTAATTTTTATGCAGATAAGGCAGTTTTACATACTAAAATAGGTTGTGTCATATCGCAACATCAATCAGGAGATTGTGGTTCCTTCCTTGTGTCCTAATCCTTGTATATCAAAGGAACGCTTACTATACAATTTGGATGTGGTTCACGCCTTGAAGTTTTATCCTCAGGCTACTAAGGAGTTTAGACAATCTGCCTCTTTGTTTGCGGTCTATTTGGGGAAGCGTAAGGGCAGAATGCTACTTAGACTTCCCTATCTTTTTGGTTAAGGAGTGTCACCCGCTTAGCTTACAAGACAGCGGGACATCTTCCTCCTGAGAGGATAATGGCTCATTCCACTAGAGCAGTGGCTTCCTCTTGGGCCTTTAAGATTGAGGCCTCTATGAATCTGTTTTGTAAGGCGGCTACCTGGTCCTCCTTGCATACTTTTTCAAAATTTTACAAGTTTGATGTTTTTGCTTTGGCTGAAGTAGCTTTCGGTAGAAAAGTTTTGCAGGCTGTAGTGCCCTCCGAATAGGGTCCCCCTCTTCCTTTTTGTTCCCTCCCATTATTCATTCAGTGTCCTCTGGAGCTTAGGTGTAGTTTTTTCAACAGTAAGGAATGAAGCCGTGGACTTCTACCTATTTTAGGAAGAAAAACATAATTTATGCTTACTAGATAAATACCTTTCCTTCCGGATAAGGAGAGTCCACAGCCCCCACCCATTTTTTCTTGCTTCTGGGCGGTCCCTTATTTATTTTATTCTTCTGGCACCATTTATACCCTAATGTTTCTCCTACTTTTCCTTGTTCCCTTGGCAGAATGACTGGGATAATGAGGAAGTGGGAGGGATATTTAAGCCTTTGGCTGGGGTGTCCCCCTGGTGGCCAGGTGTTGTATTTCCCAACAGTAAGGAATGAAGCCGTGGACTCTCCCTATCTGGATGGAAAGGTATTTATCTGGTAAGCATAAATTATGTTTTTCCTTCAAGATAATGCAGTTTTGAGAACTAAGTTTGACATTGTGCCTATGGTGGTTTCTTTTATTAACTTTATTTGTGAGATTGTTCTCTCTTTTTGTCCTAATCCAAAGAATTTTAGGGAGGAGTTTCTCCATTTTTGGATGTGGTCAGAGCTTTGAAATAATATTTTGCAGGCTACTAAGGATTTTTGACAATCTTCTAACTTTTTATTAGTTTCTTTCATATAGGTGGCAAGAGTCCACAAACTTGTTACTGATGGGATATTCATTCCTACTAGGAGGGGTGAAAGTTTCCCAAACCTCAAATGCCTATAAATACACTTCCCACGCAATGTTTGCCTATTTATGAGGCGGTGAAGCATGATGTGCTTCATTCTTCAGTCAAAGGCACTTCTAAGCATATTGAAGCCCAGTTCCTCTCTAAGTACAGTGTTTGAGGGATGTAAAGAGAGTATTGCCTGATGATACCATGTTATCACCTATGGGAAATCTATTCATAAGACGCTCTTTAAATTCGGTCGCAGGGATTCATCTGCTGCCTCCCTTTACAGATAAACATTATATTCCTCTTTCATTACCTCTGCTGATATGTTTCAGTACTGGTTTGGCTGTCTGCTATATGTGGATGGGTGTTTTACACGGTAAGTATACATTTATTTTCTCAATAAAAGACACTCTCAGCTATAGATTGGGCACTTTTTAAGTAAAGTTGTTGTAAATTGTTTGTATGTTTGTATATATGCCTTGAGTGAGTAATTCAGTGCTCTTTAAAGGAATTTTAATTATGTTGCAAAATTATGTCTCACAGGTGGTGGAGTTTGTGAAACATACATGTTTGTGTTTGGGTGCTATCAATTTTTTTTAAACAATCTGGCAAGATTTTGTGTTAAAACAACTATTTTTTTTACTTACCTCCTTTTTCAATTTTTTATTTAAAATCTGCGCACGCGATGATGCTATTTACGTCACGCGTCATCATTTCGTGCCGTTTTCTTGGTGCCAAATTTTTGTGCCTTTTTGCTAGCATTATAAGCCCCGCCCTCAAGCCTCTGGGTACTCTAAGAAAAATTTTGGAGAGCTTTTGTGCAGCATTGTTTTTATAATTAGAACTCTAATAATCAGATACTTACTTATTTTTTTTATAAATTTTCAATCTGTTTCCCATTCTTTGAACCCTGTTTTATATATGAGCATGGATATAAATTTGCAAAGATAATATATTTTTCAATTTTCAGTTTTTTTGCTATTATGTCTCAAACTGAACCTGCCTCAGATGTTATCATAGGATTTGAGCTGCCTGAACATGTTTCTACCAAAGCTAAGTGTGTTTGTTGTAAAAAAATTATCTAAATTATTCAGCTCAATTATGTGTCTCTTGTTTTGATAATTTATCTCATGCTGATATTTCTATGAGTTCAAATGCATCCACTGTTATTCCATCTCAGTCTAATGTAAAAGGCATTCCTGCAGAAATGAAAGATTTTATTGCTACAGCTATAGAGAAGGCAATGACTGCTATTACGCCTTCAAATAAAAGTAAACGGACAATTTTACTAAATCTATTGTACTTTGTACTAACCGTCATCATACTGATGTATCCTCTACTGATGGGGTTTCCACTGATTCAGAGGATTCTATGTCAGAGACATATTGACAAATCTTTTTTATTTAAAATAGAACTTATTTGCTCTCTTTTAAAGGAAGTATTATTTACTTAGGGTATTGAGGAGTCTAAACCTCCTGATGATAAAGCTAGTAATCATTTAAATTCTGTATTTAAGACTACTGTTATTACGCCTGGAGTTTTTCCTATTCCAGGCGCTATCTCTAATGTGAATGCTAAAGAATGGTCTAAACCTGGTACTTCTTTTAACCCTTCTTCTAGGTTTAACATTTTTTATCCTTTGCCTGTTGCTAATCTGGAACTTTGGGAAACTGTCCCTAAGGTTGATGGGGCTATTTCCACTCTTGTTAAACATACTACTATTCCTATAAAAGATAGTACTTCTTTTAAGGATCCTTTAATAAGAAGCTTGAATCTTATCTAAGAAAGGCATATTTACATACTGGCTATATTCTTAGACCAGTTATATCTATGGCTGATGTTGCTGCTGCTTCTAGTTTTTAGTTGGACAGTTTAGCACAGCAGTTATCTTCAGATCCTGAATTATCTAACATTGTCCTTTTACTTCAACATGCAAATCATTTTCTTTGTGATGCTATTTTTGATGTTATGAAAATCAAAGTCAAACCTATGTCTTTAGCTATTCTAACTAAAAGCTTTATGGCTTTAATCTTGGAATGCTGACATGGTGTCTAAAACAAGATTACTATCTATTTTCAATTAAAAAATGTTTTGGTGCACAATTGGATTATATTATCGCCACTGTTACTGGGGATAAAGGAGTTTTTCTCCCCTAAGACAAGAAATCTAAGGGAAAGTTTAAAGCTACCAATCGTTTTTGTTCCTTTCGTCAGAATAGAGAACAGAAAACTGTTCCTTCCCCTAAGGACTCTGGCTCTAATTGGAGACCATCTCCAAATTTAGTTCTACTGGTGGGGGACAGACTAAAGCTATTTCAAAAAGTTTGGACAGACTGTCCAAAATCTGGATTCAGAATATTATTTCTCAGGGATATCTAATTGGATTCAGAATAAGACCTCCCATGGGAAGAGTCTTTCTCACCCATGTACCAAAAAAAACAGTTAAAGTCCAAGCATTTCTGAAATGTGTTTCAGATCTAGAACTCTCTAAAACATAAGTTAAGAAGCAGCGGTCGTAAGACCGCTGCTCCTTAACTTGTCTGCCACCTTTTAGATGGCAGACTGCAATCATCCCAATCCGATCAGGAGGATTGACACCCCCTGCTAGTGGCCAATTGTCCGTGAATGTGCAGGGGGTGGCATTGCACAAGCATTTTGCAAGAAATGCTTGTGAAATGTTAAATGCCGACAGAGTATGCTCAGGCAGACATGATTAACTACAGCGAGTCATGTCCGCCCGACATTTAATAAATTGACCCCTTTATGTCCACAATAGACTTACAGGATGCTTACCTTCACATTCAGATTCATCCAGATCACTATCGATTTCTGAGATTCTCTTTTCAAGTCAAGCATTATTAATTTATTTTATGTAAGTGGCAAGAGTCCATGAGCTAGTGCCGTATGGGATATACATTACTACCAGGAGGGGGCAAAGTTTCCCAAACCTCAAAATGCCTATAAATACACCTCCCACCACACACTTACCTCAGTTTTACAAACTTTGCCTTCTATAGAGGTGATGAAGTAAGTTGTGATTGTTTTCTTCTGTTATAGGCGCTTCTAAGCATTCTGACGCCCAATTCCTCTCAGAGTACAATGTTTATCAGAGGGATGTGAATGGAGTATTGCCTGTTGATTTAGTGGTTTCACCCATGGGAAATCCATTCAAAGGCTCTCTATAATCGGTCGCAGGGATTCATTCCCTGCCTCCCATTTCAGATTGACGTTTTACTCCCATACCATTACCTTCTGCTGATATTTTTCAGTACTGGTTTGGCTGTGGATGGGTCTCTTCCGGTAAGTATGTATAGTTTTTTTAAGACACTCTCAGCTATGATTGGTGCTTTATGTTATGTTTTAAATATATGTATTTACTTATATTTGCCAAGAGTCAGATCTATGTATATTTCCCTTTTCTGCAGACTATCCGTTTCCATATAGAATTTATGTTCGGGAAGATTATTTTTTCTTACCTGGGGTTCCAGTTTTTTCAATTTGACTTTATTTTCCAAAACTAGGCTCGCGAAGACGCAAAATGCCAGGCTTCAGGATGCTTTGGATAAGGGTTTGTCTGCAAATACTTTTAAGGGACAAATCTCTGCTCTTTCTGTTTTATTTTATAGAAAGATTGCTAAACTTCCTGATATTCACTGTTTTGTTCAGGCTTTGGTTTGCATCAAACCTGTTATTAAGACTATTTCTCCGCCTTGGAGTCTTAATTTGGTTTTAAAGACTTTGCAGGCTCCTCCTTTTGAGCCAATGCATTCTTTGGATATTAAACTACTATCTTGGAAAGTGTTATTTCTTTTGGCTATCTCTTCTGCTAAAAGAGTTTCTGAGTTGTTGGCTCTTTTGTGAGTCTCCTTATCTGATATTCCATCAAGATAAAGCGGTTTTACAGTCTTTGTTTACATTTTTACCTAAGGTTGTGAATTCTAACAACATTAGTAGCGAAATTGTTGTTTCTTCCTTGTGTAGTAATCCTAAATATTTTCTTGAGAGATCTCTACATTCTTTGGATGTGGTAAGAGCTTTGAAATACTATGTTGAGGCTACCAAGGATTTCAGAAAGACTTCTAGTTTATTTGTTATTTTCTCTGGTTTCAGGAAAGGTCAGAAATCCTCTGCCATTTCTTTGTCATCTTGGTTAAAACTTTTGATTTACAAGGCTTATTTGAAGGTGGGGCAGTCTCTGCCTAAAAGAATTACAGCTCATTCTACCAGATCAGTTGCCACTTCTTGGGCTTTCAAGAATGGAGCTTCAGTTGATCAGATTTGCAAAGCAGCAACTTGGTCTTTGCATACATTTACAAAATGTTACCATTTTGATGTATTTGCTTCTTCAGAAGCAGTTTTTGGTAGAAATGTTATTCAGGCAGTTGCCTCAGTTTGATTCCTTTGCCAATGATTTGAGTTTTTTGAAATTTAAGAAAACTTAATTATTATCTGGATTTAATTTTTTCAGCGGAAATAGCTGTTTTTATTTTATCCCTCTCTAGTGGCTCTGTGGATTTCCACATCTTGGTTATTATATCCCATACGTCACTAGCGCATGGACTCTTGCCACTTACATGAAAGAAAACATAATTTAAGTAAGAACTTACCTGATAAATTTATTTCTTTCATAGTGGCAAGAGTCCATGAGACCCATCCTTTTTTGAGTGGTTATGAATTCTTTGTATAAAGCACATTATTTTATTCTGGTTCCACTTTTTGTATGCTTTTTTTTTTTTTACTCCTTTTTACACCTCACTGCTTGGCTATACGTTAAAACTGAGGTGTGTGTTGGGAGAAAGAGACTTTATAGGCATTTTGAGGTTTGGGAAACTTTGCCCCCTCCTGGTAGGAATGTATATCCCATACGTCACTAGCTTATGGACTCTTGCCACTATGAAAGAAATTAATTTATCAGGTAAGTTATTTGTCGCTCTTCCGTTTGGCCTAGCAACAGCACCGAGAATATTCATAAAGGTTCTCGGTGCCCTTCTATCTGTAATCAGGGAACAGTGTATTGTGGTGTTTCCTTATTTTTTCGATATCTTGGTACTAGCTCAATCTTTTAATTTAGCAGAATCTCACACAAAACAACTTTTGTTGTTTCTTCAAAGACACGGTTGGAGGATCAATTCACCAAAGAGTTTCTTGATTCCTCAGACAAAGGTCACCTTTTTAGGTTTCCAGATAGATTCAGTGTCCATGACACTATCCCTAACAGAAAAGAGACAATTTAAATTGGTTTCAGCTTGTCTAACCCTTCAGTCTCTATCATTCCCTTAAGTGGCTATGTGCATGCAAGTTTTAGGTCTCATGATTGCAGCATCAGAGGCAATCCCCTTTGCTCATTTTCATATGAGCCCTCTACAGCTTTGCATGTTACAACAATGGTGTAGGGATTACACTCGGATATCACAACTGATATTCCTAAATCCCAACACTCAACTCTCTCTGTCTTGGTGGTTAAACCATCACCTAATTGTTCAAGGGGCCTCCTTTGTTAGTCCTACCTGGTCTGTGATCACAACAGATGCAAGTCTTACAGTTTGAAGAGCTGTCTGGGGGTCTCTAACAGTACAAGGGGTTTGGAATCCTCGAGAGGCGAGGTTACCAAATAATATCTTAGAACTCAGTGCTATTTTCAGAGCTCTTCATGCTTGGCCTCTATTAAAGAGAAAACCACACTTTCGTTTTTAGACAGACAATATCACAACAGTGGCATATTTCAATCATCAAAGAGGGACTCACTGTCCCCTAGCAATGAAGGAAGTATCTCTAATACTTTCTTGGGCGGAATCCAACTCTTGTCTAATCACTGCAATTCATATTCCAGGTGTAGACCATTGGGAAGCGGATTATCTCAGCCATCAATCTCTACATCCGGGGGAGTAGTCTCTCCATTCAGATGTGTTCTATCAAATTGTGCAGATGTGGGGACTTCCAGAAGTAGATCTGATGGCCTCTCGTCTGATCAAGGCGGAAATGATGGATACTCTAGCAGTACCTTGGTTTTACCAACCTGCTTACATTTTCCACCATTGGTCACTTCCACTAAGACCAGACCTCCTGTCTCAAGGCCCATGTTTCCATCCATATTTAAAAAATTTGAAGGCATGGAAATTGAACGCTTAGTCCTCAGTCATAGAGGATTCTCGGACGTAGTGATTAACACTATGATTCAGGCTCATAAGCCTGTTTCAAGAAAAATATATCGGAAAACTATATTTCATGGTGTTCTACTCATGATTATTCCTGGCATTCTTTTAGAATTTCCTAGGATTCTTCAGGATTGTTTGGATAAAGGTTTGTTTGCCAATACTCTGAAAGGACAAATCTCTGCTCTGTTTAATTTCACAGAAAGATTGCTAATCTTCCTGATATTTTGTCCAGGCTTTGACTTAAATTAAAACTTTTATTAAATCTATTTCTCCTCCTTGGAGTTTAAATTTGATATTAAAGACTTTGCAGTATTCCCCTTTTGAGCCTATGCATTCTTTGGACATGAAACTACTTTCTTGGAAAGTGTTATTTTTCTTGGCTATCTCTTCTGCTAAAAGAGTTTCTGAATTGTCTGCTCTCTCTTGTGAGTCTCCTTATCTGATTTTCCATCAAGATAAAGCTGTTTTGCGGACTTCGTTAAAATGTTTGCCTAAAGTTGTGAATTCTAACAACATTAATTGTTTCTTCCTCGTGTCCTAATCCTAAGAATACTCTTGAAAGATCTTTGCATTATTTGGATGTGGTAAGAGCTTTGAATTTGTTGATGCTACTAAGGATTTCAGAAAGACTTCTAGTCTATTTTTTTTTCTGGTTATAGAAAAAGTCAGAAAGCCTCTGCCATTTCTTTAGCATCTTGTTTGAAACTTCTGATTTCAAGGGTGATTGTTAGTTTTTTGTTGTTGTTTTTTTTTACTTTTCGCACTCCATTGAAGACTATGGGATAATACTTTAACAAGGTCACAATATTCAAAGTTCGGCTTTTTGTGTGCATCAGATTAGCGAGTGGAAACCTTTCCTTTCAATTTGTAATACGCGCACTACCCAACGTGCGCAAAAAGCTTACTTCGAGCAAAGTTAATGGGCGAGCGGAAGTGCAAACTAACGCTTTACACGTAATCTAGCCCTAAATGGGTCAATTCTTCCAGATCAGTTGCTTCTTCATGTGCCTCTAGACAGTTTTTGGTCTTCCTTACATATTCTTTTTCGAAATTCTACCATTTTGATGTTTTTGCTTCTTCTGAAGCAGCTTTTAGTAGGTAACTCCTTTTGGCAGCTGTTGCTGGGCATTAAATAATATTGTTTATATATTTTTTCTTTAAAAAAAAATGAAAGAAAAAGCCCAAATTTTTAAATGTATTTGGAATAATTTGTCTGTCTCATACTGGCTTTGCTCCAATTGTTAGTATTTGTAGCACTCAATAGTTCTAGATCCCTCATTTCTTTCATGTAAGTGGCAAGAGTCCATGAGCTAGGGACGTATGGGATATACATTCCTACCAGGAGGGGGCAAAGTTTCCCAAACCTCAAAATGCCTATAAATACACCTCCCACCTCATTTATACCTCAGTTTTACAAACTTTGCCTTCGTTGAAGGATGGTGAAACAAGTCGTGCTTGATTTCTTCTGTGAAAGGTGCTTCTAAGTATTTTGAAGCCCAATTCGTCTCAAAGTACAGTGTTTGTCTGAGGGATGTGAAGGGAGTATTTGCCTAATGATGCCATGTTTTCACCTATGGGAAATCTATTTCAAAGCTCTCTGTAAATTTGGTTGTGGGGATTCATCTGCCACCTCCCTTTGCAGATCGACATTATACTCCTCTACCATTACCTCTGCTGATATGTTTCAGTACAGCTTTGGCTGTCTGCTATATGTAGATGGGTGTCTTCAGGTAAATATATATCTTTTTTTAAGACACTCTCAGCTATGTTTGGCACTTTATATTTTAAAGTTTTAATATGTATTGCATATATTTGCCATGAGTCAGGTCTATGTTTATTTCCCTTTGCAGTCTAACAGTTTCAGCATGGAGAATTATGTTTTGGGAGAAATTTAGCAATTTTTTCTTACCTGGGGTTTCAGCTAGTTGTAACTTCGGTCTGTTTTTTTTAAAAATTTTCGCGGGCAAATTAGGCTTGCGGTGACGCAAAATGCTTCTATTCATTGCATCATTCTTTTTTTATATATATATATATATTTTTGGCGTGGAGGTTGCGTTTGTTGTGACACGAGTCAAGTCATTTCTTTCGTCTTTGCTGACGCAAATGTTTTTGCCATGAAGTCGCACCTATTACGCAAATCGTGTCATTTCCTGTTAACTTTGGCATCAAAAGTTTTTTCTCTGCATTTGTGTCATTTTTGGCTCCAAAAAAATTGTTATATTAAGTCTCTCCCTCTTTTGCTCTCTGCTTTAATTTGTTACAGGGGGCTATGATGTATGCTTCTGTTTTGCTTATTAGTATTTTTTCATAAGCATTTTTTCCCATTCCTGAAACTGCTATTTTGAGGAAATTGGATATTTTGTTTAAATGTTATTTTATTTTTACATTTTTCAAGATGTCTCAAACTGATCCTGCCTCTGATGTTACTGTAGGAACCAAGTTGCCTGAAAACAAATCTACAAAAGCTAAGTGTGTATGTTGTAAATTGGCTGATCTTCCTTCTTCAGCTCAAATATGTGGCACTTGTTATGATAAATTGTTTCATGCTGATAATTTTTTTATAAGTACAAATACCATCTACTGTTAAACCTTCACAGTCTAATGTACATAATATTCCTGTAGATATAAAAGATTATATTGCTGCAGCCATAGAGAAGCCTATGACTGCTACTCGGCCTTCAAATAAACGTAAAAGGTCTCTCCTTACTTCTCATAAATCTGAAGTTTGTATTGATCAACAGCGTACTGAAGTATTTTCTGCTGATGAGGATTCATCTGGCTCAGAGGATCCTACTTCAGACACTGAAATTGATAAATCAACCTTTCTTTTTAAGATTGAACATATTTGTTCTTTGTTAAAAGAAGTATTGTTTACTTTAGGTATTGAGGAATCTAGTCCTTTTGATAACAAGAATAGAAAATGTTTGAATTCTGTTTTTAAGACTTCTTAGGTTAGTCCTGAAGTTTTTCCTATTCCAGATGCTATCTCTAATATGATTACTAAAGAATAGTCTAAGCCTGACACTTATTTTAATCCTTCTTCTAGGTTTAAAACATTGTATCCTTTACCTGTGTCCAATTTAGAGCTTTGGGAGAAACTCCCTAAGGTTGATGGCGCTATTTCTACTCTTGCCAAACGTACTACTATTCCTATGGAAGATGGTACTTCTTTTAAGGATCCCTTAGATAGGAAGATTGAATCTTATCTTAGGGAGGCATATTTACATACTGGCTATATTCTTAGACCTGCTTTTTCTATAGCTGATGTTGCTGCTGCTTCAACTTTTGGTTGGACAGTCTAGCACAGCAGTTATCAGATACTGATATGTCTAGCATTGTTCTTTTACTTCAACATGCTAATTATTTCATTTGTGATGCTATATTTGATTTTGTTAAAATTAATATCAAATCTATGTCATTAGCTAGTCTATCTAGAAGAGCTTTATGGCTTAAATCATGGAATGCTGATATGGTGTCTAAATCTAGATTACTATCTCTATCTTTTCAAGGTAATAATTTATTTGGTTCTCAGTTGGATTCTATTATCTCCACTATCACTGGGGGTAAGGGAGTTTTTCTACCCCAAGATAAGTAATTTAAGGGTAAATTTAAAGCTCCCAATCATTTTCATTCCTTTCGTCAGATTAAGGAACAAAAAAACACTCCTTCCCCTAAGACCTCTGGTTCCATTTGGAGACTATCCACGAATTGGAATAAATCCAAGCCTTATAAGAAACCAAATACAGCCCCTAAGACTGCATGAAGGTGCGGCCCTCAAACCAGTTCTTCTGTTTGGGAGCAGATTGAAATTGTTTCAAGATATTTGGGCAGATTCTGTCCAAAATCAGTGGATTCAGGATATTGGGAAGATTCTTTCTTTCTCATGTTTTTTCAAACCCTGTGAAGGCTCAGGCTTTTCTGAAGTGTGTTTCAGATCTAAAGCTTTCAGGGGTAATTGTTCCAGTTCCTCAACAGGAACATGGTTTGGGCTTTTATTCAAATCTGTTCATTGTCCAAAGAAGGAAGATTAATTCAGACCAATTCTGGATCTGAAAACTCTAAATCATTTTGTAAGAGTCCCAACTTTCAAGATGGTGACTATAAGGACTATTCTGCCTATTCTGCCATTTCATTTCCACAATAGAATTACAGGACGCTTATCTTCACATTCCGATTCATCCAGACCACTATCAGTTTCTGAGATTCTTCTTTCTAGACAAGCATTACCTATTTGTCGTTCTTCCGTTTGGCCTTGCGACAGCTCCGAGAATCTTTTCAAAGGTTCTCGGTGCCCTTCTATCTGTAATCAGAGAGCAGGGTATTGCGGGGTTTCCTTATTTGGACAATATTTTGGTACTAGCTCAATCTTTTCATTTAGCAGAATCTAATACGAAACAACTTGCGTGGTTTCTTCAAAAACATGGTTGGAGGATCAATTTTTGAGTTTCTTGATTCCTCAGACAAGAGTCAACTTTTTAGGTTTCCAGGTAGATTCAGTGTCCATGACTCTTTCTCTGACAGACAAGAGACAAATGAAGTTAGTTTTAGCTTGTCTAAACCTTCAGTCTCTATCATTCCCTTCAGTGGCTATGTGCATGGAAGTTTTAGGTCTCATGACTGCAGCATCGGACGCGATCCCCTTTGCTCGTTTTCATATGGGACCTCTGCAGCTTTGCATGTTGCACCAATGGTGCAGGGATTATACTCAGATATCACAGTTTATATACTTAAATCCCAACATTCAACGCTCTCTGACTTGGTGGTTAAACCATCACCTTATTGTTCAAGGGGCCTCCTTTGTTCGTCCTTCCTGGACTGTGATCACAACAGATGCAAGCCTTTCTGTTTGGGGAGATGTCTGGGGATCTCTGACAGCACAAGGGGTTTGGGAACCTCAGGAGGGGAGGTTACCAATCAATATTTTAGAACTCTGTGCTATTTCTTTCATGTAATTAGCAAGAGTCCATGAGCTAGTGACGTATGGGATATACATTCCTACCAGGAGGGGCAAAGTTTCCCAAACCTCAAAATGCCTATAAATACACCCCTCACCACACCCACAATTCTGTTTTACAAACTTTGCCTCCGATGGAGGTGGTGAAGTAAGTTTGTGCTAGATTCTACGTTGATATGCGCTCTGCAGCAAGTTGGAGCCCGGTTTTCCTCTCAGCGTGCAGTGAATGTCAGAGGGATGTGAGGAGAGTATTGCCTATTTGAATGCAGTGATCTCCTTCTACGGGGTCTATTTCATAGGTTCTCTGTTATCGGTCGTAGAGATTCATCTCTTACCTCCCTTTTCAGATCGACGATATACTCTTATATATACCATTACCTCTGCTGATTCTTGTTTCAGTACTGGTTTGGCTTTCTACAAACATGTAGATGAGTGTCCTGGGGTAAGTAAATCTTATTTTCTGTGACACTCTAAGCTATGGTTGGGCACTTTGTTTATAAAGTTCTAAATATATGTATTCAAACATTTATTTGCCTTGACTCAGAATGTTCAACTTTCCTTATTTTCAGACAGTCAGTTTCATATTTGGGATAATGCATTTGATTTAATCATTTTTTCTTACCTTCAAAAATTTGACTCTTCCCTGTGGGCTGTTAGGCTCGCGGGGGCTGAAAATGCTTCATTTTATTGCGTCATTCTTGGCGCGGACTTTTTTGGCGCAAAAATTCTTTTTCCGTTTCCGGCGTCATACGTGTCGCCGGAAGTTGCGTCATTTTTTGACGTTATTTTGCGCCAAAAATGTCGGCGTTCCGGATGTGGCGTCATTTTTGGTGCCAAAAGCATTTAGGCGCCAAATAATGTGGGCGTCTTATTTGGCACGAAAAAATATGGGCGTCGCTTTTGTCTCCACATTATTTAAGTCTCATTTTTCATTGCTTCTGGTTGCTAGAAGCTTGTTCTTTGGCATTTTTTTCCCATTCCTGAAACTGTCATTTAAGGAATTTGATCAATTTTGCTTTATATATATGTTGTTTTTTCTCTTACATATTGCAAGATGTCTCACGTTGCATCTGAGTCAGAAGATACTACAGGAAAATCGCTGTCTAGTGCTGGATCTACCAAAGCTAAGTGTATCTGCTGTAAACTTTTGGTAGCTATTCCTCCAGCTGTTGTTTGTATTGATTGTCATGACAAACTTGTTAAAGCAGATAATATTTCCTTTAGTAAAGTACCATTGCCTGTTGCAGTTCCTTCAACATCTTAGGTGCAGAATGTTCCTGATAACATAAGAGATTTTGTTTCTGAATCCATAAAGAAGGCTATGTCTGTTATTTCTCCTTCTAGTAAACGTAAAAAATCTTTTAAAACTTCTCTCCCTACAGATGAATTTTTAAATGAACATCATCATTCTGATTCTGATGACTCTTCTGGTTCAGAGGATTCTGTTTCAGAGGTTGATGCTGATAAATCTTCATATTTATTTAAAATGGAATTTATTCGTTCTTTACTTAAAGAAGTACTAATTGCTTTAGAAATAGAGGATTCTGGTCCTCTTGATACTAATTCTAAACGTTTGGATAAGGTATTTAAAGCTCCTGTGGTTATTCCAGAAGTTTTTCCTGTTCCTAATGCAGTAATTTCCAAAGAATGGGATAAATTGGGTAATTCATTTACTCCTTCTAAACGTTTTAAGCAATTATATCCTGTGCCGTCTGACAGATTAGAATTTTGGGACAAGATCCCTAAAGTTGATGGGGCTATTTCTACCCTTGCTAAACGTACTACTATTCCTACGTCAGATGGTACTTCGTTTAAGGATCCTTTAGATAGGAAAATTGAATCCTTTCTAAGAAAAGCTTATCTGTGTTCAGGTAATCTTCTTAGACCTGCTATATCTTTGGCTGATGTTGCTGCAGCTTCAACTTTTTGGTTGGAAACTTTAGCGCAACAAGTAACACATCATGATTCTCATGATATTATTATTCTTCTACAGCATGCTAATAATTTTATCTGTGATGCCATTTTTGATATTATCAGAGTTGATGTCAGGTTTATGTCTCTAGCTATTTTAGCTAGAAGAGCTTTATGGCTTAAAACTTGGAATGCTGATATGGCTTCTAAATCAACTTTACTTTCTATTTCTTTCCAGGGTAACAAATTATTTGGTTCTCAGTTGGATTCCATTATTTCAACTGTTACTGGTGGGAAAGGAACTTTTTTACCACAGGATAAAAAATCTAAAGGTAAAAACAGGGCTAATAATCGTTTTCGTTCCTTTCATTTCAACAAAGAACAAAAGCCTGATCCTTCATCCTCAGGAGCAGTTTCAGTTTGGAAACCATCTCCAGTCTGGAATAAATCCAAGCCAGCTAGAAAGGCAAAGCCTGCTTCTAAGTCCACATGAAGGTGCGGCCCTCATTCCAGCTCAGCTGGTAGGGGGCAGGTTACGTTTTTTCAAGGAAATTTGGATCAATTCTGTTCACAATCTTTGGATTCAGAACATTGTTTCAGAAGGGTACAGAATTGGTTTCAAGATGAGACCTCCTGCAAAGAGATTTTTTCTTTCCCGTGTCCCAGTAAATCCAGTAAAAGCTCAAGCATTTCTGAAATGTGTTTCAGATCTAGAGTTGACTGGAGTAATTATGCCAGTTCCAGTTCTGGAACAGGGGATGGGGTTTTATTCAAATCTCTTCATTGTACCAAAGAAGGAGAATTCCTTCAGACCAGTTCTGGATCTAAAAATATTGAATCGTTATGTAAGGATACCAACGTTCAAGATGGTAACTGTAAGGACTATCTTGCCTTTTGTTCAGCAAGGGAATTATATGTCCACAATAGATTTACAGGATGCATATCTGCATATTCCGATTCATCCAGATCATTATCAGTTCCTGAGATTCTCTTTTCTGGACAAGCATTACCAGTTTGTGGCTCTGCCGTTTGGCCTAGCTACAGCTCCAAGAATTTTTACAAAGGTTCTCGGTGCCCTTCTGTCTGTAATCAGAGAACAGGGTATTGTGGTATTTCCTTATTTGGACGATATCTTGGTACTTGCTCAGTCTTTACATTTAGCAGAATCTCATACGAATCGACTTGTGTTGTTTCTTCAAGATCATGGTTGGAGGATCAATTTACCAAAAAGTTCATTGATTCCTCAGACAAGGGTAACCTTTCTTGGTTTCCAGATGGATTCAGTGTCCATGACTCTGTCTTTAACAGACAAGAGACGTCTAAAATTGATTGCAGCTTGTCGAAACCTTCAGTCACAATCATTCCCTTCGGTAGCCTTATGCATGGAAATTCTAGGTCTTATGACTGCTGCATCGGACGCGATCCCCTTTGCTCGTTTTCACATGCGACCTCTTCAGCTCTGTATGCTGAATCAATGGTGCATGGATTACACGAAGATATCTCAATTAATATCTTTAAAACCGATTGTTCGACACTCTCTAACATGGTGGACAGATCACCATCGTTTAATTCAGGGGGCTTCTTTTGTGCTTCCGACCTGGACTGTAATTTCAACAGATGCAAGTCTCACAGGTTGGGGAGCTGTGTGGGGATCTCTGACGGCACAAGGAGTTTGGGAATCTCAGGAGGTGAGATTACCGATCAATATTTTGGAACTCCGTGCAATTTTCAGAGCTCTTCAGTTTTGGCCTCTTCTGAAGAGAGAATCGTTCATTTGTTTTCAGACAGACAATGTCACAACTATGGCATACATCAATCATCAAGGAGGGACTCACAGTCCTCTGGCTATGATAGAAGTATCTCAAATTTTGGTTTGGGCGGAATCCAGCTCCTGTCTAATCTCTGCGGTTCATATCCCAGGTATAGACAATTGGGAAGCGGATTATCTCAGTCGCCAAACGTTGCATCCGGGCGAATGGTCTCTTCACCCAGAGGTATTTCTTCAGATTGTTCAAATGTGGGAACTTCCAGAAATAGATCTGATGGCGTCCCATCTAAACAAGAAACTTCCCAGGTATCTGTCCAGATCCCGGGATCCTCAGGCGGAGGCAGTGGATGCATTATCACTTCCTTGGAAGTATCATCCTGCCTATATCTTTCCGCCTCTAGTTCTTCTTCCAAGAGTAATCTCCAAGATTCTGAAGGAATGCTCGTTTGTTCTGCTGGTAGCTCCGGCATGGCCTCACAGGTTTTGGTATGCGGATCTTGTCCGGATGGCCTCTTGCCAACCGTGGACTCTTCCGTTAAGACCAGACCTTCTGTCACAAGGTCCTTTTTCCATCAGGATCTGAAATCCTTAAATTTAAAGGTATGGAGATTGAACGCTTGATTCTTGGTCAAAGAGGTTTCTCTGACTCTGTGATTAATACTATGTTACAGGCTCGTAAATCTGTATCTAGAGAGATATATTATAGAGTCTGGAAGACTTATATTTCTTGGTGTCTTTCTCATCATTTTTCTTGGCATTCTTTTAGAATACCGAGAATTTTACAGTTTCTTCAGGATGGTTTAGATAAGGGTTTGTCCGCAAGTTCTTTGAAAGGACAAATCTCTGCTCTTTCTGTTCTTTTTCACAGAAAGATTGCTATTCTTCCTGATATTCATTGTTTTGTACAAGCTTTGGTTCGTATAAAACCTGTCATTAAGTCAATTTCTCCTCCTTGGAGTTTGAATTTGGTTCTGGGAGCTCTTCAAGCTCCTCCGTTTGAACCTATGCATTCATTGGACATTAAATTACTTTCTTGGAAAGTTTTGTTCCTTTTGGCCATCTCTTCTGCCAGAAGAGTTTCTGAATTATCTGCTCTTTCTTGTGAGTCTCTTTTTCTGATTTTTCATCAGGATAAGGCGGTGTTGCGAACTTCTTTTGAATTTTTACCTAAAGTTGTGAATTCCAACAACATTAGTAGAGAAATTGTGGTTCCTTCATTATGTCCTAATCCTAAGAATTCTAAGGAGAAATCGTTGCATTCTTTGGATGTTGTTAGAGCTTTGAAATATTATGTTGAAGCTACGAAATCTTTCCGTAAGACTTCTAGTCTATTTGTTATCTTTTCCGGTTCTAGAAAAGGCCAGAAAGCTTCTGCCATTTCTTTGGCATCTTGGTTGAAATCTTTAATTCATCTTGCCTATGTTGAGTCGGGTAAAACTCCGCCTCAGAGAATTACAGCTCATTCTACTAGGTCAGTTTCTACTTCCTGGGCGTTTAGGAATGAAGCTTCGGTTGACCAGATTTGCAAAGCAGCAACTTGGTCCTCTTTGCATACTTTTACTAAATTCTACCATTTTGATGTGTTTTCTTCTTCTGAAGCAGTTTTTGGTAGAAAAGTACTTCAGGCAGCGGTTTCAGTTTGAATCTTCTGCTTATGTTTTTCATTAAACTTTATTTTGGGTGTGGATTATTTTCAGCAGGAATTGGCTGTCTTTATTTTTTCCCTCCCTCTCTAGTGACTCTTGTGTGGAAAGATCCACATCTTGGGTAGTCATTATCCCATACGTCACTAGCTCATGGACTCTTGCTAATTACATGAAAGAAAACATAATTTATGTAAGAACTTACCTGATAAATTCATTTCTTTCATATTAGCAAGAGTCCATGAGGCCCGCCCTTTTTTTGTGGTGGTTATGATTTTGTATAAAGCACAATTATTCCAATTCCTTATTTTATATGCTTTCGCACTTTTTTATCACCCCACTTCTTGGCTATTCGTTAAACTGAATTGTGGGTGTGGTGAGGGGTGTATTTATAGGCATTTTGAGGTTTGGGAAACTTTGCCCCTCCTGGTAGGAATGTATATCCCATACGTCACTAGCTCATGGACTCTTGCTAATATGAAAGAAATGAATTTATCAGGTGAGTTCTTACATAAATTACGTTTTTCAGAGCTCTTCAGGCTTGGCCTCTATTGAAGAGAGAACTTTATATTTGATTTCAAACAGACAATGTCACTACAGTGGCATATGTTAATCATCAAGGGGGGACTCACAGTCCTTTAGCAATGAAAGAAGTATCTCTGCTACTTTCTTGGGCGGAATCCAACTCTTGTCAAATTCCTGCGATTCATATCCCAGGAGTAAACAACTGGGAAGCAGATTATCTCAGTCGTCAGACATTACATCCGGGAGAGTGGTCTCTCCATACAGATGTGTTTTTTCAATTGGTACAGATGTGGGGTCCTTCAGAAATAGATCTGATGGCCTCACTTCTGAACAAGAAGCTTCCAAGATACCTTTCCAGGTCCAAGGATCCTCAGGCGGAGATGGTAGATGCTCTAGCAGTTCCTTGGTTTTACCAACCTGCTAAAAATGTTCTCCTCTGGTTCTTCTTCCAAGGGTGATCTCCAAGGTTCATAATGGAACGATCTTATGTGTTTCTGATAGAACTAGCTTGGCCTTTTAGGTTTTGGTATGCAGACCTTGTCAGGATGTCCAGTTGCCAGCCTTGGCCACTTCCTTTAAGGCCAGACCTTCTGTCTCAGGGGCCATTTTTCCATCAGGATCTCAAATCTCTACATTTGATGGCATGGAAATTGAACGCTTAGAGCTTAGTCATAGAGTTTTTTCTGACTCAGTGATTAGCACTATGATACAGGCTCATAAGTCTGTTACAAGGAACATTTATTATCGGGTTTGGAAAACCTATATTTCTTTTGCAAGATGTACCAAGTCCACGGATTCATCCTAACTTGTAGGATATTGTCCTTCCTGACAGGAAGTAGCAAAGAGAGCACCACAGCAGAGCTGTCTATATAGCTCCCCCCTTAACTCCACCCCCTAGTCATTCTCTTTGCTGGCTCTAAGCAGGAAGGGTAAAGAGAAAAGGTAAACTGTTAGTTTTATTTTATCTTCAATCAAGTGTTTGTTATTTTTAAATGGTACTGGTGTTGTACTATTTACTCTCAGGCAGGACATAGATGAAGATTTCTGCCTGGAGGATGATGATCTTAACATTTGTAACTAAGGTCCACTGCTGTTCCCACATTATTACAGACGCCGCTTTTCATCTTGATAAGTTAGCGGCAAAGAATTCAGGTTTTGCCATTTTAGCGCGAAGAGCGTTATGGCTTAAGTCCTGGTCAGCTGATGTGTCATCTAAATCTAAGCTTTTGACCATCCCTTTCAAAGGTAAGACTCTATTCGGGCCTGCACTGAAAGAGATCATTTCAGACATCACTGGAGGGAAGGGTCATGCCCTCCCTCAAGATAAGTCAAATAAGACAAGGACCAAACAAAATAATTTTCGTTCCTTTATAAACTTCAAGGGTGGTCCCGCTTCCTCTTCCCCTGCTGCAAAGCAAGAGGGGAACTTTGTTCAATCCAAGCCAACCTGGAGACCTAACCAGGCTTGGAACAAGGGTAAGCAGGCCAAAAAGCCTGCTGCTGCCACTAAGACAGCATGAAGGGGTAGCCCCTGAACCGGAACCGGATCAATTAGGGGGCAGACTTTCTCTCTTTGCTCGGGCCTAGGCAAGAGATCTTCAGGACTCCTGGGCCGTAGAAATTGTAACCCAGGGGTATCTCCTAGATTTCAAAGATTCTCCTCCAAGGGGGAGATTCCATCTTTCTCAATTGTCTGTAAACCAGACAAAAAGAGATGCGTTCTTACGCTGTGTAGAAGACCTTTTTGCCATGGGAGTGCCATGGGAGTGCCATGGGAGTGATCTGCCCAGTTCCGAAAACAGAACAGGGGCAAGGTTTCTACTCCAATCTGTTTGTGGTTCCCAAAAAAGAGGGAACCTTCAGACCAATTCTAGATCTCAAGATCCTAAACCAATTCCTAAGAGTTCCATCCTTCAAGATGGAGACCATATGGACTATTTTACCAATGATCCAGGAGGGTCAATATATGACTACCGTGGATCTAAAAGATGCGTATCTACATATTCCTATCCACAAAGATCATCACCAGTTCCTCAGGTTTGCCTTTCTGGACAGGCATTACCAGTTTGTGGCTCTTCCCTTCGGGTTGGCCACGGCGCCAAGAATCTTCACAAAGGTGCTAGGGTCCCTTCTGGCGGTTCTAAGGCCGAGGGGCTCCTTATCTAGACGACCTCTTAATTAAAGCATCGACTTTAAAACTTGCCAAGTCTCACACGGACGTAGTGTTGGCCTTTCTAAGATCTTATGGGTAGAAGGTGAACGTGAAAAAGAGTTCTCTTATTCCTCTCACAAGAGTTCCATTCCTGGGAACTCTGATAGATTCGGTGGACATGAAAATATTTCTGACGGAGGTCAGGAAATCAAAGATTTTAACCACCTGCCGATCTCTTCATTCCATTCCTCGGCCGTCAGTGGCTCAGTGTATGGAGGTAATCAGACTTATAGTAGCGGCAATGGACATAGTTCTGTTTGCTCACTTGCATCTCAGACCACTGCAACTATGCATGCTCAAACAGTGGAATGGGGATTATGCAGATTTATCTCCTCTTCTTTGGTGGTTGTCACCTGTCCAGGGGAATGTGTTTCCGCAGGCCAGCATGGGTTATTGTGCCGACGGACGCCAGCCTACTGGGCTGGGGTGCAGTCTGGAATTCCCTGAAAGCAAAGGGTTTGTGGACTCAGGAGGAGGCCCTCCTACCAATAAATATTCTGGAATTAAGAGAGATATTCAATGCTCAGCTGGCTTCGGCCTGATTCATCAGGTTTCAGTCGGACAACATCACGACTGTAGTTTATATCAATCATCAGGGGGGAACAAGGAGTTCCTTGGCGATGATAGAAGTTTCCAGGATAATCCGATGGGCAAAGGCTCACTCTTGCCATCTATCAGCGATCTATATCCCAGGGGTGGAGAACTGGGAGGCAGATTTTCTAAGTCATCAGACTTTTCATCCGGGGGAGTGGGAGCTCCGCCATGGAGTCTAAATTTAGTTCTTAAAGTTCTTCAGGGGGTTCCGTTTGAACCCATGCATTCCATAGATATTAAGCTTCAATCTTGGAAAGTTCTGTTTCTAGTTGCTATCTCTTCAGCTCAAAGAGTTTCTGAACTATCTGCATTACAATGTGACTCGCCTTATCTTGTTTTCCATGCTGATAAGGTGGTTTTGTGTACCAAACCTGGGTTCCTCCCTAAGGTTGTTTCTAACAGGAATATCAATCAGGAAATTGTTGTTCCTTCTCTGTGTCCTAATCCTTCTTCTAAGAAGGGAACGTCTGTTGCACAACTTGGACGTGGTTTGTTCCTTGAAGTTTTATTTGCAGGCAACCAAAGATTTTCGCCAATCATCTTCTTTGTTTGTTGTCTATGCTGGAAAGCGTTGAGGTCAAAAGGCTACGGCTACCTCTCTTTCCTTTTTGCTGAAAAGCATCATCCGTTTGGCTTATGAGACTGCTGGACAGCAGCCTCCTGAAAGAATTACAGCTCACTCCACTAGAGCGGTGGCTTCCACATGGGCTTTTAAAAATTATGCTTCTGTTGGACAGATTTGTAAAGCTGCGACTTGGTCTTCGCTTCATACCTTTTCCAAATTTTACAAATTTGATACTTTTTCTTCTTCGGAGGCTATTTTTGGGAGAAAGGTTTTACAGGCAGTGGTACCTTTCATTTACTTTCCTGTCTTGTCCCTCCCTTCATCCGTGTCCGAAAGCTTTGGTATTGATATCCAACAAGTTAGGATGAATCCGTGGACTCGGTACATCTTGCAATAGAAAACAAAATTTATGCTTACCTGATAAATTTCTTTCTTTTGCGATGTACCGAGTCCACGGCCCGCCCTGTCTATTCAAGACAGATAGTATTTTTTATGTAGACTTCAGTCACCTCTGCACCTCATAGTTTCTCCTTTTCTTCCTTGGCCTTCGGTCAAATGACTGGGGGGTGGAGTTAAGTTACATAGACAGCTCTGCTGTGGTGCTCTCTTTGCTACTTCCTGTCAGGAAGGACAATATTCCACAAGTTAGGATGAATCCGTGGACTCGGTACATCGCAAAGGAAAGAAATTTATCAGGTAAGCATAAATTTTGTTTTTATGGTGATCAACTCATGATTATTCTTGGCATTCTTTTAGAATTCCTAGGATTTTACAGTTTCTTCAGGATGGTTTGGCTAAGGGTTTGTCTGCAAATACTTTGAAAGTACAAATTTCTGCTCTTTCTGTTTTATTTCATAGAAAGATTGCTAAACTTCCTGACATTCACTGTTTTGTTCAGGCTTTGATTTGTATCAAACCTGTTATTAAATCAATTTCTCCTCCTTGGAGTCTCAATTTGGTTTTGAAGACTTTACAGGCTCCTCCTTTTGAGCCTATGCATTCTCTGGACATTAAATTGCTTTCTTGGAAAATATTATTTATTTTGGCTATTTCGTCTGCTAGAAGAGTTTCTGAATTGTCTGCTTTTTCTTGTGAGTCTCCTTATCTGATTTTCCATCAAGATAAAGCTGGTTTGCGGACTTCATTTAAATTTTTGCCTAAAGTTATAAATTCTAACAACATCAATAGGGAAATTGTTGTACCTTCTTTGTGTCCTAATCCTAAGAATTCTCTTGAAAGGTCTTTACATTCTTTGGAGGTGGTAAGAACTTTGAAATATTATGTTGAGGCTGCTAAAGATTTCAGAAAGACTTTGTCTATTTTTTAGACTGCTATTTCTCTGGCTTTTTGGTTGAGACTTTTGATTCACAACACTTATTTGGAGGCGGGGCAGTCTCCGCATCAGAGAATTACAGCTCATTCTACTAGATCAGTTGCCACTTCTTGGTCCCTTAAGAATGAAGCTTCAGTTGATCAAGTTTGCAAAGCAGCAACTTTGTCTTCTTTGCATACGTTTACTAAATTTTACCATTTTGATGTGTTTGCTTCTTCGGAAGCAGCCTTTGGTAGAAAGGTTCTTCAGGCAGCCTTTGGTAGAAAGGTTCTTGTCTCAGTTTGATTATAATGTCTTTGTTTTGAGGGTTTTTTTTTTAATTTAAAAGAAAAATAAACTTAATTATTTTTTGCATTTAATTTCTCAGCGTAAATAGATGTTTTTATTTTATCCCTCCCTCTCTAGTGACTCTTGGGTATTATATCCCATACGTCACTAGCTCATGGACTCTTGCCATTTACATGAAAGAAAACATAATTTATGTAAGAACTTACCTCATAAATTTAATTTCTTTCATAGTGGCAAAAGTCCATGAGCCCCCCTTTTTTTACAGTTCCTCTTTTTGAATGCTTTTTACACCTCACGTCTTGGCTAAACCATATACTGAGGTATGAGTGAGGTGGGAGGTATATTTATAGGCATTTTGAGGTTTGGGAAGCTTTGCCCCCTTCTGCTTGGAATGTATATCCCATACGTCACTAGCTCATAGACTCTTGCCACTATGAAATAAATTAATTTATCAGGTAAGTTCTTACATAAATTATGTTTTTGCTTCTGAAGTGTTTTTTTTTTTTTATTTTTATTTTTTTATTTTTTTTTTTTTTATTGAGGTTGTGCGAGGTAATACAGCTTATATGAAAAAAGAAAAAAACATAGCATAAGACAAGCTAAAAATATTTCACATTATAAATGATACAATATGGTAGACTGGAACCTCTTTTTCTTGTTAACATGGTCTAAGCAAAATGTGTTACCTCACTTGACATTGAAGACAACTCTTGTGCCTCTAAAAACATACAACAAACACTGAAAGAGGAAATTGAGTGATTTGAACGGTTACCTTTAGACCAATAAACTAGAGTTAGATTAGTAATTAACATATGAAGTAATGACCACAGTGAAAGTACTATTCCTAAATGGAAACAACATGGTGAAACAATCAGAGACTCTACTGGGAAATTATGTTAATCAGTCCAGCTGAATGGAATGTGGTAGTTAGAGTCAATACTGTGGTAAGATGTAAAAATGAATGCTAGGGGGGTATTGAAGGTTGCGGCATAGACGAGAGAGCCGCATATGTAGCCCTCCATATCTAGGAGGTTCCTTATGTGGGGGGAGAGGGGGGAGGTGGTAGGTTAAATTCTCAAAGTAGGAGAGGAAATGGGAAAGTGTTTCAATTATTTATCCACCTGTCCCTTTAGTATTAAGATTGAGGGGTTGTAGATATTACATATTAGACTGGACTCTATGAATAAATGTTCTCTGTGAATTACTAGAATAGGTACAAGTGTTAGTTTTTATGCGGGTGGGAACTTAGTAGGACTTGGAGAATATTAATATGAGAGACTTATGAACCTGTTATGGCAGCCCAACAACTATACAAAAGGTATTGACAACATGCCCAAAATCTTGACTAAAAACAGAAACTTTGTTTGAAGAGATTAATTTTCTGTGTGATGTAAAGCTAGAGCCAAGACACTTCTACAGAGCTCTATATTTGTATACTATAGGTGTCACACTGCCCCGGCCGCTGGCAGTAGTGCGTCCTAGGTACAAGCTATATCTAGAATCTGAGAGTAAATATAATATAAAAGAGTCATCTTAATACCTAGAAAAAATTATTAGAGAGGTGGTGGTTTAGCTCTACTTAATAAAACATGGGAACATATAGAGAGAGTGCTAAATTGAAATTCCAGTAACATCCCCATGGGTGCAAATAAAACAGCAAACAATTGTAACCCAAAGCTGAACCATGTGAATGAAATAGAATGGCCCTATGTTAGAAAAGTAGTTATATGCTTATCCAGCATTAGAGTTCTCATACGTCCTTTTCTCAGCAAAGTTTGTCTAGTTATGAGACAAGCATATTTAGCTAGTATGGATTAAAGCAAAGTTCAGCATGTCAACAAAACATCATGATATTTAAAATACAAATACTATAGGGATATATCAATCATGGAATACTGTGAAAAAAACAGCCAACATAAATGTCCCCAATAAACAACAATTTTCCTGGGAGCACTGTCTCTGGATTCAGGTAAGACCACTTATAGAATTAGAAATAAGAATGTAATTGTAGCTGCAATATTGGCAGGAGCACTTCGTGGCTTAACAACAAATAACTTAGGGAGAGGCTGCAATGGAGCGAGAATGGAATCAGGGTAGCAGACTTGTATATGTAGTGGGCATTATAAAAAGTCACTAAACCTATGCTGCGTTAAACTTCAGGCGGGGAGAAAGGGGTTGATATATTGCAGGGTGCGAGGATGAGAGTTCCCTTACCCCACGCCAGACCGGAAAGCTAGGCAAAGTCTCTGAGCCTCCATGCCAAAGCTCTGAACCTCGGCAGTCGGGCTGTACTGGGAAGAGCCGATCGGAGGCAAAACAAATTCTGGCCGAAGGAGGGAAGGACCGGTCCAGGCTGGCGTTTCGTCAAACTGAGCTGTATGCTCTAGCCTCAGCAACCCTCTAACAGGAGGCGACTGACATCCTACCGGGCTCATGCAGGTAATGCTTACAAAGCGTGAGGGCGCTAAGTGATCCACTCTGGGCGCACTGTCTCCGGTGTCTGTCCCATTCAGGTGGGTCTCTGCGGTCATATCCTCCGCTCCCAGTATGTTATGAAGTGGGTGCCAAGTGGAGGGGGGGCGCCGGGGCCCCAAAGCGTCCCCCCCCATGGTAGTAATCATAGGAGTGGGAGCGCGGGCAATATGGGTGTTCGGTGCTGCGGCTGTTTGCTGGGACCCAAAGACAGTGAAACGTTCAAATGCTGAACGGCAGCTATCTAGAAAGGTGTGCATCTCCTCCATAATATGATCTGCAGTGGCCATAATTAGGTGAAATGATGAAAATCCTGTTCCTAGTTGCAGGCTCTGCTTAGGCCACAGAAAATGGCGTCTCCCTCAGTCACTTGTCGACAGTATTCACATCATGAATGTAAAGTTCCGTTATTTCAATGCTACTCCTTTAGGAGTCAAATGAGTAGGTCTTCCTAGCTGATCAGTCTGCAGTATATGCCAAATTTATAAGCTTTTGCAGTCGCCAAATTCTTTTATTATATTGGTAAGGTTCAGAGCTCCATTAATTTGCGACCTCTCTGCTGCACAGTTGGCTCCGCCCCCCCTTCTGAAGTGTTTCTAACTTGTATGCTGTGCATATAATCATGTTGTCTAGTCATTACTGGTATTATGGGGTTTTCAGCAGCTGTTACGGAAGATTGTTATACTACCAATGCAGAACTATTACAATATAATAACCTAATTATAAATGTACAGGCAAGAAGGCTTAGATTTGAAGGTGTTGTCTCCGTATGAGGTATATTTTAAGAAATTTTCCCAGTGGCGTTTCTAGGGGGTGCTTTGCACCTCTAAACACATGTGTAGCACTCACATTGAGCTGTGAAATGCAGTGCATGGTCTACCAAGTGGCTACTTATATTATGTTTCCCTTTATTGTTTTTTTCAACCACATTTGTTAGCACTTCAAATGTCAAGTTCTTGAACTGTCACTGCTTTTTCCTGATCTTGTTGACTTATTCTACTGTTGCCTCTGACATGAATAGTATGTTTAATGAAATAAATACTCAGTGCCAAAAATAGATTGGTAAAGGTACATCATGTTCTGTTTGCAATTATAGTTCTCATTATTCCCCCTCTCTCAAGAGTAACCAGCCTGTGTCCACCAATCAGCAGGCAAACTGTGTGTACTGGGAATATGCATATGTAAGCAGCCAATATGGTTACCTTCCACTGCGTATGTGTCCATAGATCATAAATGCCAGGATGCTTATATACATATAAACAACCAAAACTTACTAGAACCGTTGGTCTAGTAATGTGAGACCAATAGACCATATAATACAGTTTAGCAGGGTTTAGAAACTTTAGACACGCAGCTTAAAGGGCCATTATACACCATTTTTTCTTTGCATAAATGTTTTGTAGATGATCCATTTGTATAGCCCACCTGGGAGTGTTTTTGTAACAATGTATAGTTTAGCTTATTTTTTAATAACATTGTGCAGATTTTCAGACTCCTAACCAAGCCCCCTCAGTGTTAGAAGTAGACACACTTTTCCAGACTACAGCTGGCTTCTGTTTGTATAATCTGTCTTTATGCAGGGAAGAGGGGAGGAGGGGGGGGGAAGTGTCTGCAAATTAGCTACTTTCCCTGGGTGTTCCTGCTTATCTAATCAACAGAGCTAAACTTGGAGCTTATAAGTAAGTTTTTAAAAGGTTTTTTACTGAATTTTTAGATCAGTATCTGTGCATCTTATTCTTTATAGTAGTGTCTATTATATGCATTTATATGAAAATTGGTGTATACTGTCCCTTTAATTATACAGCTATAGGGGCCCATTTATCAAGCTCCGTATCGAGCTTGAAGGGCCGTGTTTCTGGCGAGCCTTCAGACTCGCCAGAAACACCAGTTATGAAGCAGCAGTCTAAAGACCACTACTCCATAATCTGTCCGCCTGCTCTAAAGAGGCGGACATAGATCGCATGAAATCAACCCGATCGGCTTGATTGACACCCCCTGCTAGCGGCTGATTGGCCGCAAATCTGCAAGGGGGGCGTTTCACCAGCAGTTCACAAGAGCTGCTGGTGCAATGCTGAATGCGGAGAGCGTATTGCTCTCCGCATTCAGCGATGTCTGTCAGACCTGATCGGATCATGTCGGACAGACATTTCAGAAATAGGCCCCAGTGTGTATATAAGCAATGGAGGCGTGGTGTTAGTATTTGTCTCACAAAATCTTGCAACATTATTAAAAATGTTGAGAACCATTGCCCTCTTCTAGTTCTTCAAAAAACTAGTTGTGACCCAATACTGGGTTCCAATGTGTTCCTTATTAGTTTGCTTTTATGTGTTTTACATATAAGGATACAGGGATTTGTATAGCTTTCAAGTAAATATACAATTACACATGAAAATCAAGCACATTTGCATGCATATACTTGAATTAGTGGAGTTGTATTCACTTGCATTTCTTTTTGTAAGAGCATTTAAATACATAGACTGCTTGTGTATTGACCAGAATGTTAAGCAACTATACTTATGCAGCATATTTTTTTTAGTTTAGTTGTGTATTGGTAGAACCCAATGACCAAGTGGAAAACAATAATAAAATTCTCAAAAGAAAGCACAAAACTAATGGTATATTTTCTTCTGCTCTTTTACATCCCTTCCATCATACACTGCTGTGATTGCACCAACATTGTCAATAAATAAATCCCCAATGGATACTGATTGATGCACAAGATTGATTAGCTCGAAACACCATGGCAAAACCATTTTAATGCACTGCTTAAGGCAATTCATTGTTTTGTGCACAAACCTACAATGTGTTTACTCTATGAAGCTCAAAGCCAGGGGATGTTACACGTAGCTTCCAAACTCTATATCAAAGGTAGGTAATTCATTTTAGAAGTACCTTTAAAAAAATAAAAAAAAGACATAGGGGCCTATTTATGAAAGGCCTGTCGGACATGATCCGACATTGCAGATCATGTGCAACAGACCTCGCTGAATGCGGAGAGCATTACACTCTCCGCATTCAGCATTGCACCAGCAGCTCTTGTGAATTGCTGGTGCAACGCCGCCACCTGCAGATTCGCGGCCAGTCGGCAGCTAGCAGGGGGTGTCAATCAACCTGATCGTATTCGATCGGGTTTAATTGCGGCGATGTCTGTCCGCCTCCTCAGAGCAGGCGGACAGGTTATGGAGCAGCGGTCTTTAGACCGTTGCTTCATAACTGGTGTTTCTGGCGAGCCTGAAGTCTCGCCAGAAACACAAGGCTTCAAGCTCAATAAGGAGCTTGATAAATATGCCCCATAGGAGTGACATTTAATGGAGACCCAAACAGAGGGATGAAATCACTAAATGGTTCTGTATTTAAAGTGACATTAAACACTAAGTACATTTTATAAGCATAGTATTGAGAATATCCCCTGCCTCCATCTATTCATGGGTGCCGCCATTTTGAAATGTGCCTTTCACTGCATTCCAGTGTTGGTGTGTTAGCGCATTTGCAGCGACTCTCTAGTTACATGCAGTGTAACCCAAGTTCCAAAATGGTGGCACCCATGATTAGGGGGAGGTGCAGGAAATATATTTAGTGTTTAATGTCCTTATAATGATCTTGAAACTTCAATTTGGACACACAGAAAAAGTAGGGAGACAGTTTTGATATGGACCTTCAACCTATTGACTGCTGTCTATTAATACATTTATACCCCCTGTTATTGCATTATATACAGTAAATACTGTATAAATAAACAGACATGCAGTCATGTAAACACATTTTATTGCAATAAATTGTATATAATCAAGAAAATAGAGAAACGCACTCACTGAGACAGAACAGTAGCTAGAAAAACTTCTGTGCTTGTCCACAAGGCCAGTGCCACTCAGGGTGCAGTCTCTTTTTGCACACTATGCCTTTTCACAGAGAAAAAATATCCTGTAGCATATCAGTCTGACCCTGCCCAATGACAGTCCAGCACTGAAATACCAGGCAATTCCTCTCTGAACAAGATAAAACAACAAACCCCAGACGTACGTTTCGGCCTCTCTTGGGCCTCGTCAGTGAGGTGCAGTTGCATATCTCTAGGGCATGTGTGCAAGGAGTCCATATCTGGTTTCCCCCTTTTACTCTTAGGGAGACCTAGGAGCAATTTACATAAAATCAAGAAAATAGAGACGCGCACTCACTGAGACAGAACAATAGCTAGAAAAACTTCCGTGCTTGTCCACAAGGCCAGTGCCACTCAGGGTGCAGTCTCTTTTTTGTCTTGTTCAGAGAAGAATTGCCTGGTATTCAGTGCTGGACTCTCATTGGGTAGGATCAGACTGATATGCTACAGGATATTTTTTCTCTGTGAAAAGGCATAGTGTGCAAAAAGAGACTGCACCCTGAGTGGCACTGGCCTTGTGGACAAGCATGGAAGTTTTTCTAGCTTTTGTTCTGTCTCAGTGAGTGCGCGTCTCTATTTTCTTGTTTTTATGTAAATTGCTCCTAGGTCTCCCTAAGAGTAAAAGGGGGAAACCAGATATGGACTCCTTGCACACATGCCCTAGAGATATGCAACTGCACCTCACTGATGATGCCCAAGGGAGGCCGAAACGTACGTCTGGGGTTTGTTGTTTTATCTTGTTCAGAGAAGAATTGCCTGGTATTTTGGCGCTGGACTGTCATTGGGTAGGATCAGACTGATATGCTACAGGATATTTTTTCTCTGTGAAAAGGCATAGTGTGCTACAAGAAACGTGCACCCTGAGTGGCACTGGCCTTGTGGACAAGCACGGAAGTTTTTCTAGCTATTGTTCTGTCTCAGTGAGTGCGTCTCTCTATTTTCTTGTTTTTAAATAAATTGTATATAAAATAAAGTCCATGAAAGTACACACTCAGGTTTTGAACCCATGACATCTACTTTACTGCAATGTTACCCTGTGGATCTTGTTAAGACAACAACAAGCACAACAATTTTATCTTCACTGTTATGAGTGACAAAGTTCTGCTAATTATAAGTAGTAAGCACATACTCTGCATTAGGTCAAATTTGTAAAGGAACAATCGTATCTAGTGAAAAAGTGCAGAACTACAGAAAGAAAACGGCAAAAACATTGTTGTAACCTACAAATTAGATTAGTGTAAGATGTGCAAGGGAAACATTTTTGTTTCGTCCAAAAATGTTTTGTTAAATTTTCAAATTAGTTTATTTATGTTCATGGTTGCTTTAGTTTCAAACGAAAATCGGTTGAAATGTTTGTTTTCGACTAAAATATTTCATTTTTAGTTACAGTGCAGATTCTTGACATTTTCTTTATCTGAAGCTGTAATCAGCTATATTAGCTTTATTTTTTTCATTCTATGTAATACTTAAAGGGACAGGAAGGAAACCCAAAAAAAATGTATTCATGATTCGGATAGAACATACAAATTTTAACAAGTTTCAAATGTACTTTTAATATCACATATGCTTCATTCTCTTGTTATCCTTTGCTGAAGGAGCAGCATTGCACTACTGGCAGCTAGCTGAACACATCTAGTTAGCCAATCACAAGAGGCAAATGTGTGCACACAGGCACCAATCACCAGCTAGCTCCCACAAGTGTAGGATATGTGCAAATTACTTTTCAGCAATGGATACCAAGAGAACAAATCACATTTGAAAATAGAGGTGATTTTAAAAGTATCCGATTCTTGCAAATTCCTATCCCTTTTAACAAAGAAAAAATGTGATAAAGCACTAGTAAGGATATGTGATCTTCAGGAATCCAGAAGTTAAAGTCCTTGGAAGAAAAAGAAATATTAACAAATAGTGAAGTCCTGTATACACAGATTGTATAAAAAAAAAAGAGGTGGAAGTATCTACTCACACTCTTAGGAGCTATAACTTAGCTCTCAGTAAAACAGCTCATGTGTTAAAGGGACACTGAACCTAAATTTTTTCTTTCGAGATTCAGATAGAACATGCAATTTTAAGCAACTTTCTCATTTGCTCCTATTATCAATTTTTCTTCATTCTCTTGCTATCTTTATTTGAAAAAGGCATCTAGGCTTTTTTTTTGGTTCAGACTCTGGACAGCACTTTTTGTTTGGTGGATGAATTTATCCACCAATCGGCAAGAACAACCCAGGTTGTTCACCAAAAATGGGCCGGCATCTAAACTTAAATTCTTGTATTTCAAATAAATATACCAAGAGAATGAAGAAAATTTGATAAAAGGAGTAAATTAGAAAGTTGCTTAAAATTTCATGCTCTATCTGAATCACGAAATAAAAATTTTTGGTTCAGTGTCCCTTTAAGGTATAGATGTATCAGAGGACATCAAACTTCATAAAAGTAATTTATTACTCCAGTAAAATCACTCAGGATAAGGGAACAATTGTAAAACACAAAGCCGACTGTAGAATCACCAAACACTGCGTTCACAGACAGCTGCAAAGTGTACATTTCAAAGTCCCAACCCTCCTTGTGACATCAGAGTCCAATCAGATCCGACGTCTGATTGAAAAAAAAATATATTTTCTTTTTTTGTTTTCAGACATTTTAATTTTTGGTAAAGCAAAGAATATAACGAAAATGCAATTTTCTTTGTTTTATTGGATTCTTCCGAAAACGAATGCACATGTCTAGTGTTAATAGTACTGAAGCATTACAGAGTTTAAGTAACTATTTATAAATACCACTTGAAAAGTTGTGTAAAACTTCCTACATTGTGTGATCAGTTCTGTAACACTGCTGCATGTATATGATTTTTGGTCTGTACTTTCTACTCAGTCCTTTCCCATTGTTCATATGAAAGAGCATCATTTATACATTTAGAAGATTTTTTTTGCTTGAAAAATGCTAAGTAAAGGTAATTAATTTTATTGAGATTGAATGCTGATTGGTTAATAAGGGCAGCTCACACTTTTGCAAGTAAGTATAAAAAAAAATATGTTTTTTTTATTTAGAACAGAAACCTTCATTTTTCCAGAGCATCAATGCACTGTCAATCCTGAGCTGAAAAAAAACCCAATGATAGGCAGCTATGCATATATGCCACCCCTGATTGGCTCAGTGGCTATATTCTGCTCTGAACTTGTAATGCATTGCTGGTCTGGTGCCAAGGCTGGGTTAGCCTACCAGGAGATTTCCCAGTGGGGCAGCAGCAGCTAGGGGCTGGAAAGCTACAATTTAATGGGATGATTAATAGAAAAAACTGAGTTGTAGGGTTGTCATATAACATCAGTCTGAGATTTTTATTTAAAATAAAGTGATATTGTTTAATTATGAAAAAAATATTAGGGGAAGGAGTATCCCAGTAATCCCTTTTGAGAAAAATGGAACAGGTGAATTCTACTGACTCAACGAAAAATAGTGCTGGTCTCCAAATTTTCCAGGGCTGCTTTTTATTCCCAGTCTGGTCCTGGAGCTGAATTGAACTATTGTCTTTTAATTTTATGTGTAAGTATGGACAAGTAATAGTGAAATCATAAAATACTATAATGCACTACAGCATTTTCTAATTACAGCTTACGCTCCTTTAATTTCAGCTTATATTGATTTGTGGTCACTTTCTTATTTATGCCCTACATGAGAACAAACTTTCTAACATTAATGAAACAAAGGGAGCATATCTTTATGTCAATAATTACAAATGTAATAAACTATGTTTATGAAAATGAATTTATAGCAATTAGGTGCAGTGACAAATTAAAATTAATCACTTATATTAAAACCTCACTAGTTAGCTAAGGAATTTATTCAAATGATATCTAATCCTTGTCAGTATGCACTTTTGACCAGAAAATAATTAATAATACATCTCTTTAATGAATGTTCTTTCATTAGTACAGATAATATGATATTGAAATTGCATATTAAATGCCAAGCAATTGTAGAACTAATTAAGCTACTTAACACTCTATTTTAACAAATATTTTATAATGAATGTGGAAGCTAAATTATAAGATGTGATGGATTTTCCACTTTAAAAAAAAATGTAAACAGCTATTCCAATCCATCACAATTCATATGTCTTGCATAGTGTTTTACAAAGACAAAACAATGCATGTGAAACCCCAGCTATAAATTAATTAATTACAAACTTCTACTTACACTGCTTCAGAAATAGTTCATCCTATACCTTGCATTAGCAGAGTTCAACAGCAGCGCTCCCAGCTGTTCCATATTTTGTGCGATAATCATTGTTTGTGAGCCTAGCCAGACCCACTGATCTCCACCCTTCACCCCCAATTCTACATTATTGACACAACAATTTTAGTTTATTTCTGTTATATGCACATATACACACTCATTTTTCATATGTTTCTCCTTATGGTTTATTTATGATGTTACATATTTAACAATCTTTGATTTCAATTTGTTATTTTGTTGTATTTTAATATAGCATATATGCTAAGTATATAGGTATATTTATCGCACTTTAACCTAATTAGGTGCTCCCTTATACATATACTTCTTTACTTTTGAGATCTGGTTAGGTGATCTCTGTTTTGGGAGCCTCTGTGTTTTATACACTTGTCTCAGAATTAATATAGTTTACACTTCCCTATGTTTAGCTCCTCCCTGATGTGACCATATGCGGTCTTTCATGACTCCTCCATGGATCTTCCTGACTAAGCCACCAGCTTCCCTTTCTCAGAGAAAGCACAATTTTTTTTATCTTACTTTTCTCACATAATGAATCGAGTTGTAAGCTGGTGACTGGCTAGCATATTGTTTTTAATTTTATTATAAAAGGTATAGGTGATTTCTGGCACTATTTTTTATGTGTAAGTAAATATGCTTTCTTTTGTATAGATTTTCGGCCTCTTTAGAAGTACTTCCAATTAAACAAATTCATACAGATTACATTTTTTTTTTTTTTTTTTTTAAATGAATAAATATTTATATACATATGCATTCACCGGCCACTTTATTATGTACTCCTGTTCAATTGCTTGGTAACACAAATTGCTAATAAGCCATTCACATGGCAGCAACTCAGTGCATTTAGGCATCTAGACGTGGTGAAGATGACTTGCTGAAGTTCAAACCGAGCATCAGAATAGGGAAGAAATGGAATTTAAGTGTCTTTGAACGTGGCATGGTTGTTGGTGCCAGACTGGCTGGTCTGAGTATTTCAGAAACTGCTGATCTACTGGGATTTTCACGCACAACCATCTCTAGGGTTTACAGAGACGGGTCTGAAAACCATCTCTTAATGCACAACACATAGAACCTTGAAGCAGATGGGCTATGGCAGCAAAAGACCACACAAGGTGCCACTCCTGTCAGCTAAGAGCAGGAAATAGGCTACAATTCGCACAGGCTCACCAAAATTGGACAATGGAAGATTGGAAAAGCATTGCCTGGTCTGATGAGTCTCAATTTCAGCTACAACATTCAGATGGTAGTGTCAGAATTTGGCGTAAACAACATAAAAGCATGGATCCATCCTGCCTTGTATCAACCGTTCAGGCTGGTGGTGGTGGTGGTGTAATGGTGTGGGGGATATTTTCTTGGCACACTTTTGGCCCCTTAGTACCAATTAAGCATCGTTTAAATGCCACGGCCTACCTGAGTATTGTTGCTGACCATGTCCATCCCTTTATTACTACAGTGTACCCACCTTCTGATGGCTACTTCCAGCAGCATAATGCACCATGTCACAAATCTCAACTAATCTCAAACTGGTTTCTTGAACATGACAATGAGTTCACTGTACTCCAATGGAACATAAGTTCACTTCACTTACTGAAACAGGGTAAACTAACCAAAACATGCTGTTTTTAGCAAACTCACTTTTATCAGCTTTTCTCAGTTCAGCTGCAATATGTGTCTCTCTCTCCACCTAGCAGCTGGAGAATAAATTACCCTCCTTTAATTAAACACAGGTGAGTAAAGATCCCTTCCTGATTGCTTACTCTCAGCTATAGAAAACTGAAGAATGGAACACTGGCCCACCCTCTCTCCAGTGTTCCACCCCAGGGACCCAAAAATACAGTAGCTTAATTCCTAGCCACATTGTATGCAACACATTTCCCTGGGGTTTAAAAACTGAATACACATTTCAACATAGTAGGAGAAATATACACCTGATCACTCACAATTCTCTGTTCTCTGTCACATATCCTCCCTCCCAGCTCAGACCTATTAGGGTGAGCGGCCTCAGACCACAAACAATGAACTCGAGAAAGACCATCTGCGTTCCCTTGTTATTTACCAGCCCTATGCTCTATAGTATAATTAAAAGGTTGCAGACTAAGGAACCACCTGGTCACTCTGGCATATTTATCCTTATTTTGCCTCATCCATGTGAACGGAGCATGGTCAGTAATTAGTTTAAACTTTATCCCAAGCAGCTAATTTCTTTCATGTAATTAGCAAGAGTCCATGAGCTAATGACGTATGGGATATACATTCCTACCAGGAGGGGCAAAGTTTCCCAAACCTCAAAATGCCTATAAATACACCCCTCACCACACCCACAAATCAGTTTTACAAACTTTGCCTCCTATGGAGGTGGTGAAGTAAGTTTGTGCTAGATTCTACGTTGATATGCGCTCCGCAGCAGGTTGGAGCCCGGTTTTCCTCTCAGCGTGCAGTGAATGTCAGAGGGATGTGAGGAGAGTATTGCCTGTTTGAATTCAATGATCTCCTTCTACGGGGTCTATTTCATAGGTTCTCTGTTATCGGTCGTAGAGATTCATCTCTTACCTCCCTTTTCAGATCGACGATATACTCTTATATATATATATACCATTACCTCTGCTGATTTTCGTTTCAGTACTGGTTTGGCTTTCTACAACATGTAGATGAGTGTCCTGGGGTAAGTAAGTCTTATTTTCTGTGACACTCTAAAGCTATGGTTGGGCACTTTTTTATAAAGTTCTAAATATATGTATTCAAACATTTATTTGCCTTGACTCAGGATGTTCAACATTTCCTTATTTCAGACAGTCAGTTTCATATTTGGGATAATGCATTTAAATATATCATTTTTATCTTACCTTAAAATTTGACTTCCCTGTGGGCTGTTAGGCTCGCGGGGGCTGAAAATGGTTCATTTTATTGCGTCATTCTTGGCGCGGACTTTCTTGGCGCAAATTTTTTTTTCTGTTTCCAGCGTCATACGTGTCGCCAGAAGTTGCGTCATTTTTTATGTTTTTCGCGCCAAAAATGTCGGCGTTCCGGATGTGGCGTCATTTTTGGCGCTAATAGCATTTAGGCGCCAAATAATGTGGGCGTCAATTTTGTCTCCACTTTATTTAAGTCTCGTTATTTTTTGCTTCTGGTTGCTAGAAGCTTGTTCACTGGCATTTTTTCCCATTCCTGAAACTGTCATTTAAGGAATTTGATCAATTTTGCTTTATATGTTGTTTTTTCTATTACATATTGCAAGATGTCACACGTTGCAACTGAGTCAGAAGATACTACTGGAAAATCGCTGCCTGGTGCTGGAACTACCAAAGCTAAGTGTATCTGCTGTAAACTTTTGGTAGTTGTTCCTCCAGCTGTTGTTTGTATTAAATGTCATGACAAACTTGTTAATGCAGAAAATATTTCCTTTAGTAAAGTACCATTACCTGTTGCAGTTCCATCAACATCTAATGTTCAGAGTGTTCCTGATAACATAAGAGATTTTGTTTCTGAATCCATTAAGAAGGCTATGTCTGTTATTCCTCCTTCTGGTAAACATAAAAAGTCTTTTAAAACTTCTCTTTATATAGATGAATTTTTAAATGAACATCATCATTCTGATTCTAATGATTCTTCTGATACAGAGGATTCTGTCTCAGAGGTTGATGCTGATAAATCGTCATATTTATTTAAAATGGAATTTATCCATTCTTTACTTAAAGAAGTCCTAATTGCATTAGAAATTGAGGATTCTGGTCCTCTTGATACTAAATCTAAACGTTTAGACAAGGTCTTTAAATCTCCTGTGGTTATTCCAGAAGTTTTTCCTGTTCCTGGTGCTATTTCTGAAGTAATTTCCAGAGAATGGAATAATTTGGGTAATTCATTTACTCCTTCTAAACGTTTTAAGCAATTATATCCTGTACCGTCCGACAGATTGGAGTTTTGGGACAAAATCCCTAAAGTTGATAGGGCTATTTCTACCCTTGCTAAACGTACTACTATTCCTACGGCAGATGGTACTTCCTTTAAGGATCCTTTAGACAGGAAAATTGAATCCTTTCTAAGAAAAGCTTATCTGTGTTCAGGTAATCTTCTTAGACCTGCTATATCATTGGCTGATGTTGCTGCAGCTTCAACTTTTTGGTTGGAAACTTTAGCGCAACAAGTAACAGATCATGATTCTCATAATATTATTATTCTTCTTCAACATGCTAATAATTTTATCTGTGATGCCATTTTTGATATTATCAGAGTTGATGTCAGGTTTATGTCTCTAGCTATTTTAGCTAGAAGAGCTTTATGGCTTAAAACTTGGAATGCTGATATATCTTCTAAATCGACTCTACTTTCCCTTTCTTTCCAGGGTAATAAATTATTTGGTTCTCAGTTGGATTCTATTATCTCAACTGTTACTGGAGGGAAAGGAACTTTTTTACCACAGGATAAAAAATCTAAGGGATAAAAACAGGGCTAATAATCGTTTTCGTTCCTTTCGTTTCAACAAAGAACAAAAGCCTGATCCTTCATCCTCAGGAGCAGTTTCAGTTTGGAAACCATCTCCAGTCTGGAATAAATCCAAGCCTTCTAGAAAAGCAAAGCCAGCTTCTAAGTCCACATGAAGGTGCGGCCCTCATTCCAGCCCAGCTGGTAAGGGGCAGATTACGTTTTTTCAAAGAAATTTGGATCAATTCTGTTCACAATCTTTGGATTCAGAACATTGTTTCAGAAGGGTACAGAATTGGTTTCAAGATGAGACCTCCTGCAAAGAGATTTTTTCTTTCCCGTGTCCCAGTAAACCCAGTGAAAGCTCAAGCATTTCTGAAATGTGTTTCAGATCTAGAGTTGGCTGGGGTAATTATGCCAGTTCCAGTTCTGGAACAGGGGCTGGGGTTTTATTCGAATCTCTTCATTGTACCAAAGAAGGAGAATTCCTTCAGACCAGTTCTGGATCTAAAAATATTGAATTGTTATGTAAGGATACCAACATTCAAAATGGTAACTATAAGGACTATCCTGCCTTTTGTTCAGCAAGGGCATTATATGTCTACAATAGATTTACAGGATGCATATCTGCATATTCCGATTCATCCAGATCACTATCAGTTTCTGAGATTCTCTTTCCTGGACAAGCATTACCAGTTTGTGGCTCTGCCGTTTGGCCTAGCTACAGCTCCAAGAATTTTTACAAAGGTTCTCGGTGCCCTTCTGTCTGTAATCAGAGAACAGGGTATTGTGGTATTTCCTTATTTGGACGATATCTTGGTACTTGCTCAGTCTTCTCATTTAGCAGAATCTCATACGAATCGACTTGTGTTGTTTCTTCAAGATCATGGTTGGAGGATCAATTCACTAAAAAGTTCATTGATTCCTCAGACAAGAGTAACCTTTTTGGGTTTCCAGATAGATTCAGTGTCCATGACTCTGTCTTTGACAGACAAGAGACGTCTAAAATTGATTTCAGCTTGTCGAAACCTTCAGTCACAATCATTCCCTTCGGTAGCCTTATGCATGGAAATTCTAGGTCTTATGACTGCTGCATCGGACGCGATCCCCTTTGCTCATTTTCACATGCGACCTCTTCAGCTCTGTATGCTGAACCAATGGTGCAGGGATTACACAAAGATATCTCAATTAATATCTTTAAAACCGATTGTAAGACATTCTCTGACGTGGTGGACAGATCACCATCGTTTAATTCAGGGGGCTTCTTTTGTTCTTCCGACCTGGACTATAATCTCAACAGATGCAAGTCTTACAGGTTGGGGAGCTGTGTGGGGGTCTCTGACGGCACAAGGGGTTTGGGAATCTCAGGAGGTGAGATTACCGATCAATATTTTGGAACTCCGTGCAATTTTCACAGCTCTTCAGTCTTGGCCTCTTCTGAAGAGAGAGTCGTTCATTTGTTTTCAGACAGACAATGTCACAACTGTGGCATACATCAATCATCAAGGAGGGACTCACAGTCCTCTGGCTATGAAAGAAGTATCTCGAATTCTGGTTTGGGCGGAATCCAGCTCCTGTCTAATCTCTGCGGTTCATATCCCAGGTATAGACAATTGGGAAGCGGATTATCTCAGTCGCCAAACGTTGCATCCGGGCGAATGGTCTCTTCACCCAGAGGTATTTCTTCAGATTGTTCAAATGTGGGAACTCCCAGAAATAGATCTGATGGCTTCTCATCTAAACAAGAAACTTCCCAGGTATCTGTCCAGATCCCGGGATCCTCAAGCGGAAGCAGTGGATGCATTGTCACTTCCTTGGAAGTATCATCCTGCCTATATCTTTCCGCCTCTAGTTCTTCTTCCAAAAGTAATCTCCAAGATTCTGAAGGAATGCTCGTTTGTTCTGCTGGTAGCTCCAGCATGGCCTCACAGGTTTTGGTATGCGGATCTTGTCCGGATGGCCTCTTGCCAACCGTGGACTCTTCCGTTAAGACCAGACCTTCTGTCGCAAGGTCCTTTTTTCCATCAGGATCTCAAATCCTTAAATTTAAAGGTATGGAGATTGAACGCTTGATTCTTGGTCAAAGAGGTTTCTCTGACTCTGTGATTAATACTATGTTACAGGCTCGTAAATCTGTATCTAGAGAGATATATTATAGAGTCTGGAAGACTTATATTTCTTTGTGTCTTTCTCATCTCTTTTCCTGGCATTCTTTTAGAATTCTGAGAATTTTACAGTTTCTTCAGGATGGTTTAGATAAAGGTTTGTCCGCAAGTTCCTTGAAAGGACAAATCTCTGCTCTTTCTGTTCTTTTTCACAGAAAGATTGCTAATCTTCCTGATATTCATTGTTTTGTACAAGCTTTGGTTCGTATAAAACCTGTCATTAAGTCAATTTCTCCTCCTTGGAGTTTGAATTTGGTTCTGGGGGCTCTTCAAGCTCCTCCTTTTGAACCCATGCATTCATTGGACATTAAATTACTTTCTTGGAAAGTTTTGTTCCTTTTGGCCATCTCTTCTGCCAGAAGAGTCTCTGAATTTTCTGCTCTTTCTTGTGAATCTCCTTTTCTGATTTTTTCCAGGGTAAGGCGGTGTTGCAAACTTCTTTTGAATTTTTACCTAAGGTTGTGAATTCCAACAACATTAGTAGAGAAATTGTGGTTCCTTCATTATGTCCTAATCCTAAGAATTCTAAGGAGAAATCGTTGCATTCTTTGGATGTTGTTAGAGCTTTGAAATATTATGTTGAAGCTACTAAGTCTTTCCGAAAGACTTCTAGTCTATTTGTCATCTTTTCCGGTTCCAGAAAAGGCCAGAAAGCTTCTGCCATTTCTTTGGCATCTTGGTTGAAATCTTTAATTCATCATGCCTATGTCGAGTCAGGTAAAACTCCACCTCAAAGGATTACAGCTCATTCTACTAGGTCAGTTTCTACTTCCTGGGCGTTTAGGAATGAGGCTTCGGTTGATCAAATTTGCAAAGCAGCAACTTGGTCCTCTTTGCATACTTTTACTAAATTCTACCATTTTGATGTGTTTTCTTCTTCTGAAGCAGTTTTCGGTAGAAAAGTACTTCAGGCAGCGGTTTCTATTTGAATCTTCTGCTTATATTTTCATTAAACTTTATTTTGGGTGTGGATTATTTTCAGCAGGAATTGTCTGTCTTTATTTTATCCCTCCCTCTCTAGTGACTCTTGCGTGGAAAGATCCACATCTTGGGTAGTCATTATCCCATACGTCACTAGCTCATGGACTCTTGCTAATTACATGAAAGAAAACATAATTTATGTAAGAACTTACCTGATAAATTCATTTCTTTCATATTAGCAAGAGTCCATGAGGCCCACCCTTTTTGTGGTGGTTATGATTTTTTTGTATAAAGCACAATTATTCCAATTCCTTATTTATATGCTTTCGCACTTTTTTTCTTATCACCCCACTTCTTGGCTATTCGTTAAACTGATTTGTGGGTGTGGTGAGGGGGGAGTATTTATAGGCATTTTGAGGTTTGGGAAACTTTGCCCCTCCTGGTAGGAATGTATATCCCATACATCACTAGCTCATGGACTCTTGCTAATATGAAAGAAATGAATTTATCAGGTAAGTTCTTACATAAATTATGTTATCTTAAAGTTTCCAAAGCCCATTCGATGGTTAAACATTCTCTCTCTACTACAGAGTACCGCTGTTCATGGGAATTCATTTTTCTACTTAAGTACATAACTGGGTTCTCTTCTCCCCCATACACTTGAGAAAGTACTGCTCCCAAGCCTACATCAGATGCATCTGTCTGTACCACAAATTCTTTAGAGAAATCTGGAGCCATCAATACTGAGTCAGCACACAATGCCTCTTTCTTTTACAAAGATATGACGAGTCCACGGATTTCATCCTTACTTGTGGGCTATTAACCTCCTGCTAACAGGAAGTGGCAAAGAGCACCACAGCAGAGCTGTGTATATATAGCCCCTTCCTCTCCACCCTCAGTCATTCTCTTTGCCTGTGTTATACTAGGAAGACATGGTAAAGTGAGGTGTTAATTTTAGTTTCTTCAATCAAGAAGTTTTTTATTTTAAATGGTACCGGTGCGTACTATTTTCCTCAGGGGGATTTGGAAGAAGATTTCTGCCCTGAGGTTTAATGATCTTAGCATTTGTAACTAAGATCCACGCTGGTTCCCACAAGACTTCTGAAGGTAACCATGAGACATCTTCAGTGTGGAGACCGGTTTCATGCTACAAGCAGAATTAAGATATGTGCAGCCTTTTTTTCTGAGGAGACTTGGTGTATCAGAACTGGCTGGCATTATTTCCCTGTATGGGGATGGGGTAAGCAGTAAAACCTATTTTAATAAGAGGGGTGTTACTGGAGTCCCTATATTATATTTATCATTAGTTGATATTTGGGCTATATGTGACATGGGAGACAATGTTAAAAACGATGTTTTATGTTTTTTATTTTTGGCACTTAAAACTTATTGTTTTTATGCTTGAGGGTTGTGTGTGTATTTCTACTTTAGTGCAAAACTGCATTCCCATGCGGTGTTGTTTGGGCCTACTCTGACTTTTGACCTTAAGGGGCGGAGCCTATTTTTGGCGCATTTTCTTCAGGCTTAGCAGCAGCAAACAGTAACTCGGTGGCTCCTGAACTGTGTAGCTGGTCTGAAGGGTTGGAAACTTGATACGAAGTACTCTGGGGGCAGGTAGGAGGTGTAGAGGGTATTTTTATCTATCTTTTGACTAGATGTTGATATAAGTATTTCTAAAGCCTTATTTCTGCCTTTGCTTCTGGGTGCAGTAATTTTTGGATTAACCAACGATATTTCAGTTAAATTTGGGAATAATTTAACGT
Organism: Bombina bombina; assembly: GCF_027579735.1. Lineage (NCBI taxonomy): Eukaryota > Metazoa > Chordata > Amphibia > Anura > Bombinatoridae > Bombina > Bombina bombina. The sequence goes on along the minus strand of NC_069500.1, from coordinate 972,467,495 downwards.
TTTTTGTGCATTTTGGAAAAATTGTTCACTTTTTCTTTTCTTAAAGGCACAGTACACATTTTTTCTAATGTTTATTTTATGCTATAAATAAGTGTTTAAACGATTTTTGTGGTATTACTAGTCTGTTCAACATGTCTGACATTGAGGTTTCTCATTGTTCTATGTGTTTAGAAGCTATTGTGCAACCCCTTCTTACATTGTGTATCTTTTGTACTGAAAGGGCTTTACAATGTAAAAAGCATATTTTAAATAAAGTAAGTGTGTCTAAGGATGATTCTCAGTCTGAAGAGAATCAGGATATGCCATCCAATTCTCCCCAAGTGTCAGAACCTTTAACGCCCACACAAGCGACGTCAAGTACTTCTAGTGCGTCTAATTCCTTTACTCTGCAGGAGATGGCTGCAGTTATGTCAACTACCCTTACAGAGGTATTGTCTAAATTACCAGTGTTGAAGGGTAAACGCAGTAGGTCAGGTATTAATGTAAATACTGAATCCTCTGATGCTTTATTAGCAATTTCCGATGTTCCCTCACAGTGCTCTGAGTTGGGGGTCAGGGAATTACTGTCTGAGGGTGAAATTTCGGATGTTATGTCATTTAAATTTAAGCTTGAACACCTCCACCTGTTACTTAGGGAGGTTTTAGTGGCTCTGGATGATTGTGACCCATATTGTGATTCCGCCAGAGAAATTGTGTAAAATGGATAAATATTTGGAAGTACCTACTTACACTGATGTTTTTCCGGTTCCTAAGAGAATTTCGGAAATTATTAGAAAGGAATGGGATAGACCAGGTATACCGTTTTCTCCCCCTCCTAATTTTTAAGAAAATGTTTCCCATATCAGATACCATTCGGGACTCATGGCAAACGGTCCCTAAGGTAGAGGGAGCTATATCTACCCTAACTAAGCGTACTACTATACCCATTGAGGATAGTTGTGCTTTCAAAGACCCTATGGATATGAAATTAGAGGGTCTACTAAAGAAATTTGTTAATCAGGGGTTTCTTTTACAACCTACGGCTTGCATTGTTCCAGTAACTACTGTAGCAGCTTTTTGGTTTGAGGCTATAGAAGAGTCTCTTAAAGTTGAGACTCCATTAGATGACATTTTAGATAGAATTAAGGCTCTCAAGCTAGCTAATTCTTTTATTACTGATGCCGCTTTTCAAATTGCTAAGTTAGCGGCAAAAAATGCAGGATTTGCTATTTTAGCACGTAGAGCATTGTGGCTCAAATCTTGGTCTGCTGATGTGTCATCAAAACATAAGCTTTTAGCTATTCCCTTTAAAGGTAAGACCCTTTTCAGGCCAGAATTGATGGAAATCATTTCTGATAATATAGGAGGTAAAGGCCATACCCTACCTCAGGATTAGTCGGTTAAAATGAGGGGTAAACAGAATAATTTTCGTTCCTTTCGGAACTTTAAAGGAGGACCCCCTGCTTCTTCTTCTTCCTCAAAGCAGGAAGGGAATTTTACCCAATCTAAGTCGGTCTGAAAACCTAATCAAAACTGGAATAAGGGTAAACAATCCAAAAAGCTCCTGCTCCTAGGACAGCATGAAGGGGCGGCCCCCGATGCGGGACTGGATCTAGTAGGGGGCAGACTCTCTTTCTTTGCTCAGGCTTGGGCAAGAGATGTTCAGGATCCCTGGGCACTAGAAATAGTGACCCACGGTTATCTTTTGGAATTCAAGGACTTTCTCCCAAGAGGGAGATTTCATCTTTCAAAGTTATCTGCAAACCAGATAAAAAGAGAGGCGTTCTTACGCTGTGTAAAAGACCTTTCTACTATGGGAGTAATTTGTCCAGTTCCAAAATTGGAACAGGGACAGGGGTTTTACTCAAACCTATTTGTGGTTCCCAAAAAGGAGGGAACATTCAGACCCATTTTAGATATCAAGTGTCTAAACAAATTTCTAAGAGTTCCATCATTCAAGATGGAGACAATACGAACAATTTTACCAATGATCCAGGAGGGTCAATATAGGACTATCGTGGACTTGAAGGATGCTTACCTTCATATTCCTATCCACAAGGATCATCATCAGTTTCTAAGGTTTGCCTTTCTGGACAAACATTATCAATTCTTGGCTCTTCCCTTTGGATTGGCCACAGCACCCAGAATCTTCACAAAGGTTCTAGGGTCTCTTTTGGCGGTTCTCAGACTGTGAGGAATAGCGGTGGCGCCTTATCTGGACGACATTCTGATTCAGGCGTCAACGGACACAGTGTTGTCTTTTCTGAGAACTCATGGCTGGAAGGTGAACATAGAGAAGAGTTCACTTGTCCCACAGACAAGGGTTCCTTTCTTGGGAACTCTGATAGACTCGGTAGCCATGAAAATATTTCTGACGGAGGTCAGAAAATCAAAGATTCTAAATACTTGCCAAGCACTTCAGTCCATTCCTCGGCCATCAGTGGCTCATTGTATGGAAGTAATTGGATTAATGGTAGCAGCAATGGACATCACTCCGTTTGCTCGCTTTCATTTCAGACCACTGCAACTGTGCATGCTCGGACAGTGGAATGGGGATTATGTGGATTTATCTCCTCAGATAAATCTGGATCAAGAGACCAGAAACTCTCTTCTTTGGTGGTTGTCGCCGGATCATCTGTCCCAAGGGACTTGTTTCCGCAGACCCTCGTGGGTAATAGTGACAACAGATGCCAGCCTTCTGGGCTGGGGTGCAGTTTGGAACTCCCTGAAGGCTCAGGGTGTTTGGATTTAAATGGAGTCTCTTCTTCCAATCAATATTCTGGAATTGAGAGCAATATTCAATGCGCTTCAGGCATGGCCTCAGTTGACTGTGGCATATGTCAATCATCAAGGGGGAACAAGGAGTTCCTTAGCGATGATAGAGGTATCCAAGATAATCAGTTGGGCAGAGGCCCACTCTTGTCATCTTTCAGCGATCTACATCCCACGAGTAGAGACCTGGGAAGCAGATTTTCTAAATCGACAGACTTTTCATCCGGGGAGTGGGAACTTCACCCGGAGGTATTTGCCTCATTGATTCTCAGATGGGGCAGACCGGAATTGGATTTGATGGCATCCCGACAGAATGCCAAGCTTCCAAGATACGGATCCTGGTCAAGGGATCCTCAGGTCGAACTGATAGATGCCTTGGCAGTTCAGCCTAGCTTATGTGTTTCCGCCGTTTCCTCTCCTCCCACGCGTGATTGCTCGAATCAAACAGGAGAGAGCTTCAGTGATCCTGATATTGCCTGCGTGGCCACGCAGGACTTGGTATGCAGATCTAGTGGACGTGTCCTCTCTGCCACCGTGGAAACTTCCATTGAGACAGGACCTTCTTATTCAAGGTCCTTTCCAACATCCAAATCTAATTTCTCTGCAGCTGACTGCGTGGAGATTTAACGCTTGATTTTATCTAAGCGAGGATTCTCTGATTCAGTTATCAGTACTTTGATACAGGCTAGAAAGCCTGTCACTAGAAAAATCTATCATAAGATATGGCGTAAATATCTTTATTGGTGTGAATCCAAGGGTTACTCATGGAGTAAAGTTAGGATTCCTAGGATTCTGTCTTTTCTCCAAGAAGGATTGGAGAAAGGGTTATCAGCGAGTTCCTTAAAGGGACAAATTTCAGCTTTGTCAATTCTGTTTCACCAACGTTTGGCAAATGTACCAGATGTTCAGTCTTTTTGTCAGGCTCTATCTAGGATTAAGCCTGTATTTAGACCTATTAATCCTCCCTGGAGTTTGAATTTAGTTCTTCGAGTTCTTCAAGGGGTTCCGTTGGAACCTATGCATTCCATAGATATTAAACTGTTATCTTGGAAAGTTTTGTTTTTGGTTGCTATTTCTTCTGCTCGAAGAGTTTCTGAGCTTTCAGCGTTACAATGTGATTTGCCTTATCTCATATTTCATTCTGATAAGGTGGTTTTACGTACCAAACCTGGTTTTCTTCCTAAGGTTGTTTCGAATAAGAATATTAATCAGGAAATTGTTGTTCCTTCCTTGTGTCCTAATCCTTCTTCTAAGAAGGAGCGTATGTTACATAACTTGGACGTGGTCCATGCCTTAAAGTTTTACTTACAGGCCAATAAGGATTTAGGTCATTCATCTTCATTATTCATTGTTTATTCCAAAAAGCGTAGGGGTCCGAAAGCTACGGCAGCCTCTCTTTCTTTTTGGCTGAGAAGTATCATCCGCCTGGCATATGAGACTGCTGGACAGCAGCCTCCTGAAAGAATTATGGCTCATTCTACTAGGGCTGTGGCTTCCACATGGGCTTTTAAAAACGATGCATCTGTTGAACAGATTTGTAAGGCTGCGACTTGGTCGTCCCTTCACACTTTTTCCAAATTTGATACTTTTGCTTCTTCTGAGGCTATCATTGGGAGAAAGGTTCTTCAAGCAGTGGTGCCTTCCGTTTAGGTTCCTGTCTTGTCCCTCCCTTTCATCCGTGTCCTATTGCTTTGGTATTGGTTTCCCACAAGTAAGGATGAAATCCGTGGACTCGTCATATCTTTGTAAAAGAAAACTAAATTTATGCTTACCTCATAAATTACTTTCTTTTACGATATGACGAGACCACGGCCCACCCTGTTCTTTTTAAGACAGTTTTTCTTTATATTTTTTGTAAACTTCAGTCACCTCTGCACCTTTTAGTCTTTCCTTTTTCTCTTCCTATACCTTCGGCCGAATGACTGAGGGTGGAGGGGAAGGGGAGGGGCTATATATATAGCTCTGCTGTGGTACTCTTTGCCACTTCCTTTTAGCAGGAGGTTAATATCCCACAAGTAAGGATGAAATCCGTGGACCCGTCATATCGTAAAAGAAAGTAATTTATCAGGTAAGCATAAATTTAGTTTTCAAAACACAAAATGCATGGTCTGCTTCAGGGTTCCACTTCACCATTACAGAACTTTTAGCTTTAGTGAGTTCTATCAAAGGGTTAGCAATAGTAGCAAAATTTGGGATGAACCTGCGATAATACCCAGTTATTCCCAGAAATGCCCTTACTTGTTTCTTGGTCACCGGACATGGACAACCTGAAATAGCCTCAACTTTACCCAGTTGTGGTTTAAGGAACCCTTTACCGATTGTATAACCCAAATATTTTGCCTCTTCTAATCCTAGAGAGAATTTTTCAGGGTTGGCAGTTAACCCTGCAGCCTATAGTGCATCCACAACAGCCTGAACATGGGGAAGATGTGTTTCCCAGTCTGCACTGTGAATTACCGCATCATCCAGATAAGCAGCTGCATATGTACTATGAGGCCTAAGTATTTTATCCATCATACGCTGAATGGTGGCTGGAGCACCATGCAAACCAAATGGCAACACTTTATATTGAAATAGGCCCTCAGGTGTAGAAAAGGCCATTTTCTCCTTTGCTCTGTCAGTGGGTCTGCCAGTAACCTTTAGTCAGATATAAAGTGCTTAGATACCTAGATCTTCCTAATCTCTCTATTAGTTCGTCCACTCGAGACATAGGGTAAGCTTCAAATTTGGAAATATCATTCAGCTTGCGAAAATCATTACAAAATCTTATTTCACCATTCGGCTTAGGCACCAAAACAATTGGGTTGCTTCACTCACTTTGTGAAACCTCTATTACTCCCAACTTAAGCATCTTTTTGACCTCCACAATAACTGCCTCTCTCCTGGCCTCAGGTATTCATTATGGCTTCAAATTAATTCTTTTCCCAGGTTCTGTAATTATATCATGCATGATTACATTTGTTCTCCCTGGCAATGGGGAAAAAACATCTCTGTTTCTAGACGCAAATTCTTTCACTTCCTGCTTCTGATGGGGAGCTAGCGTCTCTGCTATGTATACCTCAGGATTTTTCTCAACTGTAGCATGAGCAAATGTATCTTTTATTATTGTCAAAACCTCTCTGTCTACCCATGGTTTATGTAGATTTTTTTTTTTAAATCAACTATTTTTTATTGAAATTTTTACAAACAAAAATACATTGATATCATACATACGAACATTTCGTAGCTCAGTTTACATCAAGTTGGCAACAGAGATATGTGAATGAGAAGGTGCGGTAATAGTTATCTGTATCAGCACTTTAATCTGCTAGTGTCTGTTTAGCGGAAGATCTTAATCCATCTTGTAAATGTCTTTATTAACGGTAAGTGTACTCGGGGTTAGGCCTAATTTGCAGCAAGCTGACTCAGAACTATTTTAATCGTTTGACAGTTTCATATCAGCACCACTCTATAATGAGGGTTTCCCCTGATCCCATATATATCTAATGTCTGCAATAAAATCCTGTTTACCTAAATAGGTGTAATGTATCTGCTCCATTGCTAAAATATGGTCTACTTCCCTCAGCCACATCTGGAGGCTGGGGGTCTGTGTTGTCTTCCAAAATCTAGGTATTAGACGCTTGGCACAGTTGAGTAGACAGCGAAATAAGTGTTTACGGTAAGAGCAGTGAATGGGGGGAGTGTCTTGTAGCAGGACCATAGGGGGAGTGAGTGTGATATTGAGCCCTAAGACAGTGTTTATGCATTTTGTGATGTCTGTCCAGAATGCCTGTATGCGAGGGCACAGCCACCAAATATGCAACAGAGTTCCCCTTCCACCACAGTGTCTCCAACAAGAGTAGGAGGAGTTTGGGAAGATACTGTGGATTCGCTGTGGGGTTAGGTACCACCTCGATAATAGTTTATAATTCATTTCAGCAAACACCAGTGAGAGGGACGACTTTTTAGTTTCAGTGAAAATGTGATTCCATTGTGCTTCAGAGAGGACAATATCTAGTTCTTTCTCCCATTTAGATATATAGGAGGGTCTCTTAGTTGGAAAGGAGCCCCTGAGCAATTTATATATTATGGAGATATGGGATCTTGACATAGTGGGGGTTGTGCACAGGATTTTAAAAGGGGTAAGGGGTCTGGAGAGGTCTTTAGAGACAGGATTGTTCGTTATAGCATGTCTCAGCTGTAGATAGGGGAACCAAAGATGAAACGGGGGACCTAGTAGTTGGGAGAGTTCTAATTGTGGGCGAATTTGTCCTTTTTTAAGCACTAGATGTGCCGGGATATTGGAAGGGGAATTTGCTACTATCGGCGTTTTTATGAAGTGTGGGTACAATAGAAGTGGGTTGTTAAGAAGAAGTTTGAGAGGAGAGGGTATGGTCGAGATAAGTTTATCGAGGGATAACGTTTTATCCCAGACTCGCAGTGTAGCTGCCACATAGTAATTTGTATACACCTCTGGAGGTCTATGGTTGGGTATGGTCCAGCACATATATCCTAAATTATGTCCTCCAGTTAAGGAAGATTCCAATTGAACCCAAGGTTTCTCTTGAGGGGAGTGTTGCCAGGCAACTATCCTAGCCAGATGGGCTGCTCTATAGTATGCCATTAGATTTGGGGCCCCCAATCCACCATGTTCTCTGTCTAGATATAGGGTGTTTTTAGCTACTCTTGTGCGCTTCTGAGCCCAGATAAAGGAGTCAAACATTTTCTGTTGTCTTATCAGGTACGAGCTAGGAATATCTAGTGGGAGGACCTGAAGCAGGTATAAAAATTTGGGAAGGAGGTTCATTTGGAGCGCATTAACCCGGCCCATCCAGGAAAGATGGCCTCTTTTATGCCAAGTCTCGAGGGACACTTGGGCCTCTCTTTGGAGAGGGGTATAGTTAAGGTCAAAAAGATCTGTTTGCGTAGGAGAAATATCTATTCCCAGATAGCGTATTTTGTTCGTGATATGAAAGGAGGTTTGTGTTTTAATAAACTCAATCTCATTCTCCAAAACATGTAGGGGCATTAAATTGGACTTCTCCATATTAATTGAAAAGTTCGAAACTAATTTGTATTGCTCTAGCTCATTGAGTAATGCCGGGAGTGAGGTGTATACGGAACAAACCGAGAATATGATATCGGCCGCATATAAAAGGCATTTTTGCTGGGACAAGTACATGGTCATACCCTTAATCTGGTCATTACTTCTAATCTTACTGGCCAAAACCTCAACCGTCAGGGCAAACAGCAAGGGAGAGAGGGGACATCCCTGTCTCGTACCGTTTTTAATGGGAATCTTTTGAGACAAGGTGCTATTAGCGCTAATTCTAGCTACTGGGTCATTATAAAGTGCTTTAACACGGGAGACAAATACTTCTGAAAATCCGAACCTCGACAGGGTGGCCCATAGGAAGTCCCAGTCCACCCTGTCAAAGCCTTCTAGGGTTACCAGGGTTTTAGTGGCGTTTGCTGTATGTATGGTCTGGAGGACCCGAATAGTGTTGTCTTTGGCCTCTCTTTGAAAAATAAAACCAACTTGATCAGTATGGATGAGGCTGGGGAGAATTTTGTTAAGTCTGGAGGCTATTAATTTAGCGTAGAGTTTAATATCAACATTAATTAGGGAAATGGGGTGATAGTTGGAAACCCGTTCTGCATCTTTTCCTGGTTTGGGGATGACTGTTATTGTAGCTTCTAAAAGGGATTGAGGGAGGGGGCAGTCCTTACCTAGTGAATTAAACATTGTGAGAAGGTGAGGGCTCAGTAGGGTTTTAAATAGGTGATAGAATTTGGGGGTAAACCAGTCTGGCCCCGGGGCTTTACCTTGGGGGAGGTTCTTAATAGCTACAAGAATCTCCTGTGGGGTGAATTGCGAATCCAGTGACTCACCCTCCTCTTTTGTGAGGGTGGGCAGCCGAACACAAGAGAGGTAGTCATTAATCCTGTCCAGCTTGGAGTCGGGATGCGAAGTTGGAAGATTATATAGGGAGGAATAGTAGGTTGCAAATTGGTTAACTATAGCTGCATTTTGGGAATGGGGAGTCCCATTAGAGTCTGAAATCCTGGGGATAAAGGTCTTTTGTCTTTTCTTTTTGAGAGATCTGGCTAGTAAACGGCCTGCTTTATTGCTTTCAGTGTAGAATTTGGACTTAGATGTTAATGCCCGTAATTGAGCGTTCTTAATTAGGTGTTGATTGAGGGCTTCTCTAGCTAGTTGAACCTGTGCCAATCTTTGTGGGCAGCATGGGTTCTGTTTCAGAGCTGCCTCACTATCCTGAAAATTGGTCATGAGGAGTGTGTACTGTGCCGCCTTCTGTTTGTGGAGTTTATGTGTGTGGCCAATTATCACGCCTCTAATATAACATTTGTAGGCCTCCCAGTTATTGGTAATTGAAGTACAGTCTGGGTCATTGAATGTGAAGAATTCAACAGTCTTTTCTGTTATGTCTGTAGTGATTATCGGGTCTGTAAATATGTAATCATTAAGCTTCCAGTACTGGTGTTGCGTTCTCTTGCGTGCCAAGAGAAAGTGGAGCCAACCATGCTATGGTCAGACCACGACGTGTGGTATGTCCTAGAGTCAATTAGAGTAGAGAGGGTGTTCTGATCACAGAGGATATTGTCAATATGAGAGGAGGAATGTTGAGGGTTGGAGAAAAAAGTGAAATCTTTAGTAGTGGCGTAGGCAATCCTCCACGTATCAAAGAAGGGGATTGTCCTAAGTGCCTGCCAGTTAGCTTTTATTTGGGCGTATCGCATTTAGGATTTACCCGTCAAAGTGTCTAAGGCTAGGTTAATTGGGAAGTTTAGGTTGCCTCCCAGTAGAATTGGGCCTTTGAGATGTCTAAAAGCTTATTGGTCACTGTGCTGAAGAAAGAGGGTGATGGGAGATTAGGGGCATATATATTGGCCAACGTTAGTGGTCTACCATAATACAAGCCAACTAGAATCAATATTCTACCCTCGCGGTCCTGATATTTGTCCAAGAGAGTAAAGGGGGAACTCCTTCTAAAGAAGATAATCACTCCATTATGTTTTGTTTGCCCTGAGTTCAGAAAGTGCTGGTCATAATATAGATGTGAAAGTGCAGGGTCATTGGACCTTTTAAAGTGTGTCTCCTGTACCATTACAATGTCTATTTGCTTTTTGAAAAAATCATGAAACGCTATAGAACGTTTCTGGGGGGTCAAGAAACCCTTAACATTTTGTATGGCAATCCTAAATTGACCGGCTGCGGGCTGTTGTGCCATATGTCCTTAGGTTACCCTTTAAACTGAGTGTGGAGAGTGCCTTTTGCGTATGAACAAAAGTAACTGATACAGTTGCTGCTGTTATATACTCTGTGCTGATTTAAACACTGTTTGTATGTAGAGGGGCAATAAAACAATAAATAAAAGAGAAAAGAAAGAGAAAGAAAAAAGAAAAAAAGGAAAAAGGGGAAAGTGAGGGATAAAGCAATGAGAAAGGGTAAGGAAGAAAAATAGTAATGGAACAAGGTCAAATGGGGAGATGTAAAAACAAGTTCGGAAAACGAGATTAGAGTGGGGGAGTTCGGCTCAACGGAGCCCTCCCCAACCTATACAAAATTGAAAAATCATGAGCTCCAACTGCAATCTAAATGGGCGAAAATCGACCATTGACATTTAAAACTTAATACAATATATATTCAAAACTTCAAAAAACTTTTAGAAACCTTCATAAACTTCACATACCTAGATTGGGGCAAAAAATTAACATTATAATCATCACTGTGACATGTCATTCGTTTGTGCAGACTGCTTACCAAGGGAGTGGAGAACAGTCATTCATATTTTAAAAAAAAAACATATCACAAGGCATGCTTAAAACTTCAATTATCTAAATCCCTGAATTGGGGCAAAAAGTTAACATTATTATTATAACTGCAACCATTCTTAATGAGCAATCCCAAACCAAAGGAATCTCAGCAACATGTGTGTCATAGAGAGCGTCCAAAAAGGAACTCCACCTAGATGGGGTGACAGTTTCCTGGTGGATCAACCGCTAATGACATCATACTGCAGTCTTTAATTTTGTTCCGGACAGTATGATCTAAAATGTTTCTAAGTAGCATCGTATATCAAAATTCAACCTAATGTGTATGAGAGTACTTAGTTCCTAAGTCTACTAGACCATGCTAACCGCAGACTCTTGATATGAGTCAATTTTAGTGTTTAAAGTGTGGGTTATGCGGGGTTATATCCCGTGGTCTTACTCACAGAGTCCTTTGGAAACAGCATCTCAAGTCTGAAGACCGGTTGTGCCTTGTTGGACTAACGGAACTGGGCTATGTCTTTTCATTGTTTGTTGCCCAGTAATCTCTGACCACAGCTTACTTTGAGGCCTAGCAGATGTATTTGTATTCTTTGAGAGGGAGGTTTCAGGCGCCTCAGGGAGAGGAATGTCCAAGTGTCCGCAAAAGGCCGGAACATTATCCAGAGTATTGCATTCATGCCTCTTTCCATCTCTGATAACTTGCACTGACACTGGAAATCCCCATCTGAACGGGATTTTTAATGAGCGAAGATGTTGCGTGAGAAGTGCAAATTCTCTCCTGCCTTGTAACGTGCGTACTGAGAGGTCTTGGAATAGCTGGATTTTGGCCCCCATAAAAGAGAAGGATGATTGTGCTGTAGCCATTTGGTATATCCTTTCACTGTCCTTAAAGATCTGGAAGCATACAATGATGTCTCTAGGGGGTTGGTTGTCTTTAGGCTTGGGCCTCAGGGCCCGATGGGTTCTTTCTAGTGGTATCTCTTCGATTACTCTCTGATTTGCTACGGCAAGTGATTGAGAGAGGTTTTGTAGATGAACTGGTATATCTTCCCTGCTGATGGATTCAGGTATTCCTCGAAATCGAAGGTTGCTTCTCTGTGTTCTATTTTCAATGTCGTCCAGCTTATTCTCAAGCTCCAGAATCTGTGCTTGTTGAGTCTCGATCGAGTGGGCCATGTCCGCAACTTCTTGACATATTTCCTCTCTATTTTCTTCCAAGATCCCCACTCGATGTCCCAGTTCGTTTATATTTTTTTTGAGATCTACGCATTCAGACTTAATGCAGGACCTGTTCAATAATCTCATACGGATCTTGCCAACTTGCCAGGAATTTACCTTCAACCAGAACTAGAACTCTATCTCCAAGTTGGAAAACCCTTAGCCTTGCATTTTTATTATAACTGGCTTACTGAGCTCTTTGTGCTTTCTGCATATTTTCCCTTACTATTGGCATTATAGCTTCCATTCTTTCTTGCATTTGTGCTACATGCTCTATAACACTACCGTGAGGCATAGTTTCCTGCTCCCATGTTTCTTTCGCAATGTCAAGTATTCCCCTGAGATGCCTACCGTATAACAATTCAAAAGATGAAAAACGTGTGGAAGCTTGGGGCACTTCCCTAATGGAAAATATAAGGTACGGTAACAAACAATTCCAGTTCTTTCCATCCTTGTCTACACAACATGCTTTTTAGAGTTTTATTAAACCTCTCAACTAACCCATCATTTTGGGGGTGATACACAGATGTTTTTAATTTTAAGAAGTTTACATAACACTTTCATAATTTTGGACATAAAAGGTTTTCCCTGATCCGTAAGGATCTCCTTTGGTATGCCCACCCTGCTGAACATCATCATTAAATCCTTAGCAATATTCTTAGAGCAGGTATTCCGCAAAGGAATTGCTTCAGGATAGCGGGTAGCATAGTCAACCACAACTAAAATATGCTCATGTCCCCTAGCAGACTTTAGTAAAGGCCCTTCCAAATCCATTGCTATTCGCTCAAAAGGAACCTCTATAACAGGAAGAGGTATTAGTGGATTGTGGTAACCTTTAAATGGAGCCTTCAATTGACATTCTGGGAAGGATTTACAAAATCTCTCTATTGAAATACAGTTGCAAGAAAAAGTATGTGAACCCTTTGGAAAGATATGGATTTCTACACAAATTGGTCATAAAATGTGATCTGATCATCATCTAAGTCACAACAATAGACAATCACAGTCTGCTTAAACTAATAACACACAAAGCATGAAATGTTGCCATGTTTTTATTCAACACACCATGTAAACATTCACAGTGCAGGTGGAAAAAGTATGTGAACCCCTAGACTAATGATATTTCCAAGAGCTAATTGGAGTGAGATGTCAGCCAACTGGAGTCCAATCAATGAGATGAGATTGGAGGTGTTGGTTACAGCTGCCCTGCCCTATAAAAAAACAAACACGAGTTCTGGGTTTGCTTTTCACAAGAAGCATTGCCTGATGTGAATGATGCCTCGCACAAAAGAGCTCTCAGAAGACCTACGATTAAGAATTGTTGACTTGCATAAAGCTGGAAAGGGTTATAAAAGTATCTCCAAAAGCCTTGCTGTTCATCAGTCCACGGTAAGACAAATTGTCTATAAATGGAGAAAGTTCAGCACTGCTGCTACTCTCCCTAGAAGTGGCCGTCCTGTAAAGATGACTGCAAGAGCACAGCGCAGACTGCTCAATGAGGTGAAGAAGAATCCTAGAGTGTCAGCTAAAGATTTACAAAAGTCACTGGCAAATGCTAACATCCCTGTTAGCAAATCTACAATATGTAAAACACTAAACAAGAATGGATTTCATGGGAGGATACCAAAGAGGAAGCCACTGCTGTCCAAACAAAACATTGCTGCACGTTTACAGTTTGCACAAGAGCACCTGGATGTTCCACAGCAGTACTGGCAAAATATTCTGTGGGCAGATGAAACCAAAGTTGAGTTGTTTGGAAGAAACACACAACACTATATGTGGTGAAAAAGAGGCACAGCACACCAACATCAAAACCTCATCCCAACTGTGAAGTATGGTGGTGGGGGCATCATGGTTTTGGGCTGCTTTGCTGCATCAGGGTTTGGACGGATTGCTATCATCGAAGGAAAAATGAATTCCCAAGTTTATCAAGACATTTTGCAGGAGAACTTAAGGCCATCTGTCTACCAGCTGAAGCTCAACAGAAGATGAGTGTTGCAACAGGACAATGAACCAAAGCATAGAAGTAAATCAACAGCAGAATGGCTAAAACAGAAGAAAATACGCCTTCTGAAGTGGCCCAGTCAGCGTCCTGACCTCAACCCAATTGAGATGCTGTGGCATGACCTCAAAAAAGCGATTCACACCAGACATCCCAAGAATATTGCTGAAATGAAACAGTTCTGTAAAGAGGAATGGTCAAGAATTTCAAAATGGTATTTCTATAAGACTTGGGAACCAATAATTGCTCTACCTCTTCAACCCCTTTCTTTTCTGCTCTATAAAGCAGGTTATTTTTCACCTTAAAATAAGGAAAACATAACTGTTTTTCAGGATCTATGACAGTGTCTTCAATTACTTGAACATTCTCCCTCGCCAGTATCAGAGTCGGGTCCTCCCATTGGGCAGCTCAGAAATTACAAGAATTAATACCTAGATCCTCAAGTTCTATGTCTTCTCCAGAAGCATTACTCTGAGGGGGTTCGGCTTCATTGCCTAGACACACCAGAGGTGCCTCCTGTGCAGTGTCTGGTTCTCAATCAATATTGGAGAATGGAAAAATGGTTTCCATTCCCTCCATCTCCTGTACCTCCCCAGGACTAATCCCATGACCTACTGAAGGTTTATCCCACACTTGACAAAAGTGAGGAAAGTCTCTCCCAAATACTATATCATAGGGCAACACAGGTACTGCCCCTACGCGGCACTTAACTGTACCAATATCTGTGATAATTTTAACCTCAGCTGTAGGGTATGAGTGTGTGTCCCCATGTATACAGACAATATCAAGCATTTGATCTCTATCTAACTTTTCTGGCTGAAGCAAAACACTTTTTACCAAAGTAACTTTACTCCCTGAATCCAGGAGCGCTTGTACACTCTTACCCTCCACATTCACAGATCTTATATGACTAGAACACATAGCACTGGAAACAAAAGACATTTTGGTGCAGGTTAACATTTTACTATGTCTGTCCTTTGCACCTATATTACATTGCATAGGCTCCTCCCCCTGTGTACAGTTACGTGCACTATGCCCTAACTCTTGAAATTTAAAACACCTTATGGGTTCATCAGTTTGGCCTCTTGGCAATAATGGTTCCCTAGGGAGCCATTTCCCACCATAGTCATTTTGTCCCTGGTTATGAATAGGCCTCTGTGCTTCTGTTTTTCCACTTGTTTATTTATAAGGCATCTTTGATTTAGGTTGAAGATCATTGCTGTGCAATTCCTTAGCAGTCAAATATCTCTCAACCAGGCTCATCATTTCTTCTGGGTCTGTAGGATCCCCATGGCTGACCCACTGTCGAAATCCAGCTTGAAGATTCCTGAGAAATCTGTCCATTAAAACCATTTCTATAACTTTTGTGGCTGCATTAATGTCCGGCTGCAGCCATTTATGGGCAAGTCTCAGCAGTTCATACATTTAGGCTCTTGTAGGTTTTCCCATCTCAAACACCCAATTGTTAAATCTTTGGGCACGAATTGCATGTGTTACTCCCAAGCTTGTAAGAATTTCAGTTTTTAGTTTCTGATAATCTTGAGCTTGGCTGTGAGATAAATCCTCATATGCTTTCTGAGCTTCTCCACTAAGACAGTGCGAGTAGCCCTGCCCACTGTTCAGGTGGCCACTTTTCTCTGGCAGCAATACTAAAGTTGTGAGGTAGGCCTCAATATCATCCGTCTCTGACAACTTATGCAGAAATTCAATTGCTCTGATATAGTGCCCCCTATCCACAGTGGGGGTAGCTACAGATTGCTGTAAAACTTGATGAAATACATTAACAAGTTTAGCTCTATCCTCTCGCTGGGCATCCATCATGCTGCTAACTTGTGCAGTCAGTAAGCGATTTGTCTCCTTCTGTACAGCAGTTGCTTGCAACAAAGCTTTCACCAGCTCCTCCATTTTGTAAAATTTCTCCTCTTAGAAGTACAGGTATACCCCGCTCATACAGCGGGTTAGGGACCGGTGCCCCGCTGTAAAGTGAAAACAGCCTTAAAGTGAAACAAGGCAGTTTTAGCTTCCTTTTACTTGCCAGTGTGTTTAAAAACTTAAAAATATGTTTTAACTAACTTATATTAGGTGTACAATAGCGCTAAGTTTAGTTTAACACTCGCACAGCACAGTATTCAATAAATACTGTACCTGTAAAATAGTGACAATTACTGTAGTACAATTTGCCAGAGTATAGCACTGAGACACAGATTGCACTGTAATGCTGTAAACAGAGTGAACTGAGCATAATAAAATGGTGCCAGTCACTTTTCTTGCAATCTCAGGAAGATTACAGCACTGTCTTAAAATCCTTGGAGGTTGAACTTCAGCTCCACAAAGCGCTGTATTAGCGAAGCGCTGTAAAGTGAGGCATACCTGTAACAGGTAACACCAAGGCAGGTATATGTTTAAAAGACAGTTTCACTTTTATTTCCAACAGTTTAAAGCAAAAGTTTTCTTAGTTCAGCTTGCAGAAAGCTTTTAATACCCACAGACCATATTTGTGCTATCCCCACATTTGCCACCATATTTTAATCCAGCACCCACTCCTGGTGCCTGATTTAAAGGAAATAGCACAGTCCTCTAGGGTATAAATGACACAGCCTTGATAAATTTAAACAGTCAGTTTTATTTTCACTGTCCAAGTGCAGATAACAGCAATCTGTGTGTATAGCAGTTTAACACACTTAATACTACAAACAAAAGCCTAGCTCACTTTGAGCTCTTACTAACATAAGTTCACTTCACTGAAACAGGGTAAACTAAACTAAACAAAACGTTGTTTTTAGCAAACTCACTTTTATCAGCTTTTCTCAGTTCAGCTGCAATATGTGTCTCTCTCTCTCCACCTAGCAGCTGGAGAATAAACTACCCTCCTTTAATTAAACACAGGTGAGTAAAGATCCCTTCCTAATTGCTCACTCTCAGCTATAGAAAACTGAGGAATGGAACACTGGCCCGCCCTCTCTCCAGTGTTCCACCCCAGGGACCCAAAAACACAGTAAATTAATTCCTAGCCACATTTTATACAACACATTTCCCTGGGGTTTAAAAACCAAATACACATTTCAACATAGTAGGAGAAATATACACCTGATCACTCACTAATCCCTGTTCTCTGTCACACTATGTAATGCCTTAACCAAAGGCTGTAAAAATAAATCCAACATTTCTGATAGGAATTCATTCAGGGAATCTATTCCCACAATTATTGGGTGGCCAGGGGAATTAACTAGATCCTTATGAATTTTAGGAAAATAGTAAAAATGTTATACAACTGGAAATTCTGGTAATAAAAATTATTGAATGGTACTATTGATAAAATCATTATGTTTTGTAAATAGTTCCAAACCCATTAGAACATTTCTGAAATGGTTAGTTGGATTACTTGGCAATTTGCTATCTAATTGTCTCATATGAAGCTTGAATCACAATCCTCTCGCCATTACTTGATTTCCTTAAACCTTCTTTCTCTCTCTGATAGAAATGTTGGAACTGTACACCTTTGTTCTATCAATGTTTCAATACAAAACATGTCATTTATTTTCAACAGTCTGTTGAAAAATTTCTAACACATTAGACTTAGAGTGTATAGAAGTTTTTGTCAACAGCCGGGCCGCGGCCCACTACCAGGCCGCAACAGCCCTGCTGGTGGGCCGCGACCCGACATAGTCTCCAGACACTCGCTCTGACAGGCCCGCTTTTACATATCTCGGATATTTCCGATGGGCCTGTCAGAGTGCCACTGCACATATCCGTTTGCGCACTGTGAGCGGGTAGTGGTGGGCGGTGCACTGTGAGCGGGTAGTAGCAGCGGGTGGCGTGCAGAGCGGGAAGCATCGGCTCACAGGTATGTAAGCCCACTGACACCAATGACATATAATTACAGCCACTGGACACCAATGTGTATGTATAAACAACCTGACACAAATGCGTATGAGTAAACTATATATATATATATATATATATATATATATATATGACACCAACGAATTATCATATAATTAGACCACTGTAATATATATATATATATATATATATATATATATATATATATAATAATTCAGTGATGTCAGTGGGATCCATATATATATATATATATATATATATATATATTTTACAGTGGGTTAATTATATGATAATTCATTGGTGTTAGTGGGATATTTATATGGATCCCACTGACGCAAATTAATTATTACATAATTAAACCACTGTAAACTATTATATATATATATATATATATATATATATATATATTAATATAGATTTCTTCCGAACCTACTCCAACCCACTCCCGATGCTCACCAGCCCCTGGACAGGTCCGGCTAAAACTTACCGGGCCTTGAGGTCACTTAGGTTGAGAACCACTGGTGTATAGAATATTAGTTACTCTTTATTTCTCAAATGCTTAAGTTCTATGTCAGATTACTGAATGCATCCTCTAGTGTCCCCACTATTGTCAACCAATAATCCTTGTAAAATCTGCTGTGGCACATAAATCTTCAAAAGTGAAATCACCCAAAACTGCACCGGATTGATTGGCTGACACATTTGGGACCTGAGGATTGTCAGATTGATAAAAAAAAAAAGCTTACGTAAAGTTAGAGCCCCAACAAACTTATTGACATTTAGGATTGTAGAAAATAAATCAAAATTACATGATGGTCCTTTTGATAGTAATGACATGACATGGCATCTGATGATAAAACAACAGAAGATAAATTAGTAATATTTTATTTATATACAGTATCTCACAAAAGTGAGTACACCCCTCACATTTTTGTAAATTTTTTTTTATATCTTTTCATGTGACAACACTGAAAAATGACACTTTGCTGCAATGTAAAGTATTGAGTGTACAGCCTGTATAACAGTGTAAATTTGCTGTCCCCTCAAAATAACTCAACACACAGCCATAAATGTCTAAGCCGTTGGCAACAAAAGTGAGTACACCCCTAAGTGGAAATGTCCAAATTGACTCGTTACTGTTACAAGGTCTCAGGTGTGAATGGGGAGCAGGTGTGTTAAATTTGGTGTTATTGCTCTCACATACTGGTCACTGGAAGTTCAACATGGCACCTCATGGCAAAGAACTCTCTGAGGATCTGAAAAAAAGAATTGTTGCTCTACATAAAGATGGCCTTGGCTATAAGAAAATTGCCAAGACCCTGAAACCTAGCTGTAGCACGGTGGGCAAGACCAAACAGCGGTTTCACAGGACAAGTTCCACTCAGAACAGGCCTCGCCATGGTCGACCAAAGAAGTTGAGTGCATGTGCTCAGTGTCATATCCAGAGGTTGTCTTTGGGAAACAGACGTATGACTGCTGCCAGCATTGCTGCAGAGGTTGAAGGGGTGGTTGGTCAGCCTGTCAGTGCTCAGACCATATGCCACACACTGCATCAAATTGGTCTGCATGGCTTTCGTCCCAGAAGGAAGCCTCTTCTAAAGATGATGCACAAGAAAGCCCGCAAACAGTTTGCTAAAGACAAGCAGACTAAGGACATGGATTACTGGAATCATGTCCTGTGGTCTGATTAAACCAAGATAAACTTATTTGGTTCAGATGGTGTAAAGCATGTGTTGCGGCAACCAGGTGAGGAGTACAAAGACAAGTGTGTCTTGCCTATAGTCAAGCATGGTGGTGGGGGTGTCATGGTCTGGGCCTGCATGAGTGCTGCCAGCACTGTTCATTGAGGGAACCATGAATGCCAACATGTACTGTGACATACTGAGGCAGAGCATGATTTCCTTCCTTCAGAGACTGGGTCGCAGGGCAGTATTCCAACATGATAATGACCTCAAACACACTTCCAAGACGACCACTGCCTTGCTAAGGGAAAGGGTGATGGACTGGCCAAGCATGTCTCCAGACCTAAACCCTATTGAGCGTCTGTGGGGTGTCCTCAAACGGAAGGTGGGGGAGCGCAAGGTATCTAACATCAACCAGCTCTGTGATGTCATCATGGAGGAGTGAAAGAGGACTCCAGTGGCAACCTGTGAAGCTCTGGTGAACTCCATGCCCAAGAGGGTTGGTGGCCACACAAAATATTGATACTTTGGGCCCAATTTGGACACTTCCACTCAGGGGTGTACTCACTTTTGTTGCCAATGGTATAGACATTAATGGCTGTGTGTATAGTTATTTTGAGGGGACAGCAAATGTACACTGTTATACAGGCTGTACACCACTACTTTACATTGTAGCAAAGTGTCATTTCTTAATGTTGTTGCATGAAAAGATATAATAAAATATTTACAAAAATGTGAGGGGTGTACTCACTTTTGTGAGATACTGTATAAAAAAAAAACCAATAAAAGATAGGGGGCGCCCTCCCAAAACAGGTTCAGTGTGAATAGCAAATGTAAACAAAATATGTCCTATAGTGTCTGATGAATTGCATAGATTCCCAAGGTCTTAAGGATAAGTCCACTATGTGTGGAGTCTCTGAAGTTTGAAAATACATTCAGGCCCAGGCTGCTCACTGTAGAGGGATATGGTTCAAATCCCGGATTCAGCAATCTGTAGATAACAAGCAAAAACAGGTGCACCACATTGCCAAGTACAGTAGATTTAGAGTGATAAATGGTGATAACAGTGATTGCACTCACATGTAGTAGAGTACCAAGAGAATAAGGTGCAAATGCGGCAGGCTGGAATCTTACAGTCATCCAACAGACTGGTCTCCTGCAATATTCCAACAATTCAGTCAGCATTCTTCTGGTGGATCCACTCAGTGGGAGAATATAACAATGAATATGTAGCACGTTGTAAAATCAATATAAGATTTATTTAAAACCAATAAAAATAAAGTGTCGTGTTTCTGAGCAATGTTAGCTGTTTCATCAGCCTTATACAAATTGATATACAAACTTGCTATATATAGAAAAACAGTATCACAATTCGTAATCACAAATTGACAAAATCTGGATTGTTGGCTCTAAGCCTATCTTAGGGCGTTGACAAATAAAAAATATGTATATGTGGCCGATAAAAGACTATTAATAATGCTATGAATGTAATTAAACATATGGTGACATTGTGTTAAGAGTTAATATGGAAAAACATTAGCCCAAATAGCTTTAATAATATATTTCATATACCATATACTATAAAGAGCAAGTGAAATGATCATTGTAGCTGTCTGTCTCTTCCCATATTGGCATGTCAAAAAAATCATGTTCTGTAGCATTAAGATGACCCTTCACTGGAACTAAGGAACTTAGCTGAAACCCTGAAAAACAGCCTCACACCATTACCCCTCCTCAACCAAGCTTCCAATTAGGTAGAGTTTTCCTGGCCACCACCAGACCCAGAGTCTTCTATCATACTGCCAGATAGAAAATTGTGATTCCAACAATTTTTCACTGCTCTAGAGTCCAGTGCCAATGTCCTTTACACTACTCCAGCCTTGTCATTGCTCATGTTAATGTAAGGCTTGTATAGAGTTGCTCAGCCATGGAAGTCCATTTCATAAAAGTCTCAATGCACAGTGTTTGCGCTGATATTGCTTCCAGAAGTAGTTTGGAACTCTTTAGTGACTGATGCAACAAATAAAAGGTCATTTTTACACACTACGTGATTTAGCACTTGACAGCCCTCTTTTTGAGATCCACCACTTCATGCTTGGGCTATTGTTGCCCGTAGACACTTCCACCTCATAATAATAGCACTTAGAGTTAACCGGGGCAGCTCTAGTAGGGCAGAAACTGACCTGTGGCAAAGGTGGCATCCTTCATATATTGCACCAACATGTAACACATATATGCCTAGATTCAGAACTATACATACTGGTTCTAACAGAGAGGGCCTGTATAAGCCAGGTTATTAGATAAGGAGAAGTTTGTATGATGTACTTGGGAAGAAGTAGAGAAAACATGAATTTATGATTTCTTTTTCTTAGTGATATCATGTATACTGCCCATGACCCTAGTTAACAGTATTATATCCCTGAAAAATAAGAGGCAGGATTTAAATTTCACATATGTCAATGCCTAACAAGTATTTCATTCCAAACTTTCATTAAACTGCAAACTCATTTTTAAAGGGCCATCATAGTTTTGAAAAATTACATGCTCTAATTCCTTAGAGTATGTAATTTTAATACTATCGAATATGCACTACTATGTGTTTAAGAAAGGGATCATACACACACACACTAGAGGTACTACTAGGGACTCACAGCTCTAGTCTCACCACTCAGATCTGTAACTAACGCTATTGATTGGATCAACTGCGGTTTCCAGTCTGAACCTTCAGTGCTCTGCGGGTCTCGAATGGTGCTTAAACACTTTGCAGGGATTAAATCCATAGTAGTGCATTAATAACATTCATTAGAGCATTTAAATTTTTCATTATAATGGCCCTTTATGCCAAGACTCATCCAAATGTAAGCTAATGGCTATAAAGATGTATTTCATTTTCATTGTGTGTATCCAAAAATAATAATTTTCATAACCTCATATATCAGTTGAAAAAGCATGCATTAAAAAAATATGAACAAAAAATTAAGCCAATCCACACCAGACAATTAGGGAAGTGCACAGAACGGATTCAATTACAGCTTCTTTAAAGTGAGTCAGCACCTCCTGTGACAGATTGAACTTCAATTAGTGAAGAAAATACAGCCTTGGGCCTCCATTACATATGCAGCGTCGCCCACAAAAGCCGGCAACGCCAGTTTTTATGCAATTTTGGTAGCATACGCGCGTATATTTCACCCGTCGGACATATTTTTTTTTTACCCATAGACTAACATAGAACAGACGCGCAATTTGGTATCCAATATACAGCGTAAGGACTTACGCGCGCAGAATTCAGAAAATCTACTCCATTCTTATCTCGCCACAAATTGCAGGCGCAGTAACCCTTGCACTGACTAAAAAAGCAACGTAACTCCCTGAAGGCCTAACAAACGCATGAGCAATCACATACATATCAGCCACAAATCTCAAACAGTTAAACCTCTTCTAAGCATTTATAATTCCTGCCCTTGCAAGTGTGTCAAACCAATCACAAACAGCACAACCTCTCACCTGCAGCCTTAAAACACCTGGCAATGCACACCCTCATTAGCCACCATGTTTCCCCTGCTTTATCTCCAATACGTAGAGAGACAGCATCGTGGGGCACAAGATGTGCTGGAAGCCCTACAAGCCCCTGTTGTGGAGGATATACCTGCTGATGCTATAGTTGCTGCTGAGGTCCCTGGTCATGGTGCTGTAGCCGTCCCTGCTGCTGCTGTCCCTGCTCCTCATGCTGCTGTCCCTGTTGCTAACCCGCTGCTGTTTTTGCTGCAGCTGGTCATAGGCCAGCAGGGCCTATAAGATGTCGGCATCAGCAGAGGGGAAGAGCAAGGGCACCAAGGATACACAGGGTTAGGGTCACCCTGTTTGGAATGACAGAAGGGGAGGTCAGGGAAAAGTATCGCTTGACTTCTGCAAGCCTCATTAACCTATATGAGGTCTTGAAGGATGATATTGACCCTCAAGCGAATAGGAACCAAGCTCTGACTGGTATGCAGAAGTTGTGTGTTGTACACTTCCTGGCATCTGGCTCATTCCAGTCAACAGAGGGCCTTTGTTTCTGGCCTAGCGCAGTCCACCTTCTCCAGGCTACTAGGGGAGGTTTTGACTGCTCTAGATAACCAGACACAGTGATACATTCATTTCCCCCGTACCCCCCAGGAATGGAACAGTCTTAAACAAGGCTTCTATCGACTGGGGGGTATTCCCAATTTCATGGGGGCAATTGATTGCACACATGTGCATATCATGGCCCCACATGAGGAGCCATTCCTCTATATTAACAGGAAAGGGTTTTACTCCTTGAATTGCCAGATGGTCTGCGATACCACTCTGAAATTCACACATGTGTATGCAGTCTTTCCAGGGAGTGCCCATGATTCCTACATCCTGTGCCAGACCTCCTTATTCCAGCTTTTTGAATCTGGAACACTCTCAGGAGGTTGGCTGCTTGGTGAGTATGCACTACCTTCATTCTGTCTGTATATTTCTACTAAAGGGACACTAAACACAAAATCATTATCTCATGTTTCAGATAGAGAATACAATGTTAAACAACATTACAATTTAATTCTATTATCTCATTTGATTTATTCTTTAGATATCCTTTGTTTAAGAAATAGCAATGCGCATAGATGAGCCAATCATATGAGTCATCTATGTGCAGCCACCAATCAGCAGCTAATGAGCATATCTAATATGCTTGTCAGCAAATGATATCAATAGAATGGAGCAAATTACATAATAGAAGTAAATTATAAAGTTGAATAAAATTGCAGGTTCTTTTTAACTCATGAAAGAAGAAATGTGTGTTTCATGTCCCTTTAAAGGGACAGTATACTATAAACAGTTTTTCACTTAAAAGGACATTTTCTTAAAATGGCATGTTCTATCTGAATCATGAAAATAGAATTTTGTCTAGACTAATCCTGGCATAAAAGTAGATTGCTTACAATGCAACAATTTAATGTTTTTTTAAAATATATCTTTTAAATGAAATCCATGTTATGTCCCTTTAAGCACATGATGAACCTGTAGTAATCATAATACATATGTTACATGACAGGTGATGCAGGGTACGACTGCAGACCATGGCTGTTAACCCCCTTGGTAACCCCCTTACAGAGCCACAATTCAGGTACCAGGAGGCCCACATACGTACCAGAAATGTCATAGAAAGGAGCTTTGGCCTACTGAAAACCAGATTCAGGTATCTGGATTTGACAGGCGGAGCTTTACAGTATAACCCCAACAAAGTGTGTTCCATTGTCAATGCATGTTGTATTCTACATAACATTGCTGTGGACACACATATATTGGGGGACATAGAACCAGACCAAGATCAGCAGCTGGTTCCTGTACCTGAGGATGTGGACAGGGGGACACTGAGGGGGAATGAAGTGAGGGACTTTTTCATCCGTGAATACTTCACCTGTAAGTTACTTGTTCAAGTACAGTAAACAGTAACATTCACATGTATTATGATGTTTGACTGTACTTCACCAACCATTGCATGTGTATATATCATGTCTTGCAGAATTACATACTGCGGATTTCCACTGCATGTAAGTGAAAATACTACATCCCACCCCCCTTCCCTTAACCACCCTAATTACTGTAAATTTCTCATTTGTTTAATTCATGTTTAGGTCACTATGATTTATTGACTATCATTAAGAAGAATGAAAATGGATGTTTATACCTTATGTTCACACCTTCTGTAAATACATTATTATTTATATATATACTCATGTGTCAATTTCTATTGGATGTGAGAAACCTTGATTTACATCTTATAAGTGAATATTACTATATGTACTCTTTATACACAACTATGTGATGTGGTTTATAGAACATGAATATGTCATGAACATGATAATATTACCTTTTTTTGCCATTTCCACACAGGTCTTATTATATGTTTTGACAATATTAGTGTACTAAAACACACCTCACATGGATGTGGTTGACAATTATATGGTAAATAACAGAGGACAAGATTTATGGTGAACTATAAGAATATTTTTTTTTTTTTGGCTTCTTGGATGAGGGAGCTGAGGTGACTGTAGTGGATTTCCTTGTTCTCCTGGTTTGAGAAGATTCTGATGTTTCTGCTGGTGTGTTGGCCACAGATGATAGGCTGGAGGCAATGTCCTGCTGGTGTGTAAAGTGCTCAACCAACACAACTAAGAGTTGATTTTGTTCTCGCCATCTATTGTAGTTCTGCATATCAGACAGAATTTGCATCATCTGTGACTGGTTTTGAACACGTCCACTTAATGATGCTGCCATGTCCCTCTGCAGCTCTATGCTACATTTGTGTAACCTCTCTTGGCTCCTGAAGAACCTCTGTTGGCTCCTGTGGAACCTCTCTTGGCCTCTTTGTATGCTCTCGGAGCTTGTTATGAGCCTCCTCTGGAGTGCAATTTATTCCTCACCCAGGGGAGAATACAATGCATCCACAGGCTCTTGAGCAGCAGGGCTTCTAGTTGCTTGAGGTGCAGGTTCAGCTGCATCTGATGTTTCTGGTGGTGCAGGTTCAGCTGCATCTGATGTTTCTGGTGGGGCAGGTTGAGCTGCATCTGATGTTTCTGGTGGGTCAGGTTCAGCTGCATCTGATGTTTCTGGTGGGGCAGGTTCAACTGTATCTGATGTTTCTGGTGGGGCAGGTTCAGCTGCATTTGCTGGTGCTTGAGTACTTTCTGCTATATTTTCATCTGCAGATGTTGGAGCTCGCCCAAGTGATGAGGATGGTAGAACTCGCCCAAGTGATGAGGATGGTGGAACTCGCCCAAGTGATGAGGATGGTGGAGCTCTCAGGGTTGATTGATAGTCCCACTGATGACCAGCGTGTGACTACTCAGCCTGTCCAGTTGGCACTTCTTGTGACATAGTCTGTGGGTAAAACCATGACTGCCATGAGATTGTGTTGGGGGGGGTAAATACATGGAGCCTTTGTGGCTGTCTTGGATCCCCCTCAAAGCCAAAAGAAGAAAATTCCTCTGGCCAGGAATCTTGCCAGGGGTCATATGGCAATGGTGGTGGCATCACTCCCGGGCCCTCAACTGAAGCCATCCAACCATGCTCATGCCTGGGAGCATACTGTTCATGTGGTTGCCTGAAGACTGGTGGTGGTGGTGGTGGTGGTGGCGGCATGCCTGTTTGTATCCTCGTGACAGGAGGTTCTGTGGAGGACTTAAATGATGAGAGGGATTAGTAAAGTCAGATATATGTCCATGTGGGCATACAATGTACATTGATACATTCTAGGGCCTATACTGATTCTCATGTCAAACTCTATAACATGCATGTGCACATTGTGATTTGTTCTATGAGGGATTTGAATATGCACAGTATACAGGTATGTGTTTCATACAATAGTTATGTGTACATGTCAATGATGGAAAAAATGTGTTCTTTAAGTGACACTATGGTCACACAATTTACTTTAGCCTGATGTAGGCACAGAACCTGCTTTATTGAGCTAAAAGTATTGTGATTGCTATAGTGTCCATTTACTGAAAACTCTACATGTGGCTTGTGGCCTGTGTTACTCTGAGACATGTTAGTATTGCACTATTCCACCTCATATCACAAATTGCATTGTGTTAAGTAGCATTAATGTCAAATATAATTGTAGATGTTTTTGTTAGTAGGCCAAATACCATGTTCTTCATTGTGTACATGAATGTGTGATATTAAAGGATGTTATATCTCAAATACATATAATACTGGTGTGTGGGTTGTTACTCACCAGCATGATGTGCTGTGGTTGCAGCCCCTGAGTCACGAGCCCCTGGAAGTCCACGGACTGCTATGATACTCAGGGACCTGCGTATCATCTCCTGCCAGGTGTTATACTCAATGTCCAGGGATGGACCACCGCCTGTTCCCCTCTGGTGCATAGCTTCCTGCCCCATCTTTTCTTTGACCCGCCTCTTGCAGTCATTCCACCGCTTTTTCAGGCCCTCAACAGTCCTCCTCTGCAAGGCCACACTGTTGACGGCATCCTCTACCGCCAACCATGCAGTTTTTCGCTTTTTGGCAATGCCTTTGCCCTTCTCCTGCTCGAAGAGGGCACTGTAATTGTCCATGATGGCCTGGACTAGGGCAACATTTTCATCAAATGAGAAGTTGGAACATCTCAACCTCTCATCCTCCATGGACACCTGGCTTCCTCCCTGTTATGTCCCTTGTGTGGGTTCCTCCCTATCCTCTCCCTCCTCCCCCCTTCTGTCCACATATACACCCTCTGTCCCTCTCCTAGATGTGCCTGCACTCTGGGGCTCTCAGGCATCTCCCCTCCCATCATCCCTTCTGGCTCTCCCTCTACCCACTCCACTTACTCCCTGACGGGGGGGCCCACTGCTCCTCCTGTCCTCTCCTATACTCCTCTCCCTGCCACTCCCCTCCCCTCCTCCCCTCGTCCCTACCTCTCCCTGCCATCCTCACACTAAATCACACTACACACGCTCACACTCACTCCCATGTTCAATCACACACAATCACAACCAAACACTCAGCCTATCACACTGTAAAATTCAAATAAAATGTGTGAGGTGTTAGAAAAAAGTGTGGTGTATTTGTATATGTATGTATGCAAAATGTGTGCAATATGTAAAAATATGTGTAAGTGTACAAGCTTAATCAAACAACAATGCGACCTAACTAACTCCTCTTTTTGCCCCTCTCTCTCTCTCTACTCTGACTAATCCTCCACTCCACTGTAGTGTGCTGTAGCTCAAAGAACAATCCAAACACACTGAAGAAAATGGCGGCTGAGCATGGGTTTATATATGAATTTTGAATAGCGTAATTACGTGTCGCATTTATATTTGAAATCGCGGTTCATTTTTACGAATGTTAGCCTAATTTGCATAAAACTACTCTTTATTGACACTTTCTGTGGACAAAATACTGGCGTAAGTTACTTGTGATGACTAAAATGTGTATTTGCGCACATTTCAGAAGATCGCCAGTTTGTCCTACTTACGCCAGCTTAGCATCTAACGGCGCAGTATATGTAATACCCCGATGTGCGAGGTGAAATTACGTGCGGCGCAGGTTTCCATGCTTGCGCCGAAACCTGCGCCGTATATTTGATCACGCCCCCGGTTGGGTCTTTTTCAGTACAGACCAATATGAGGCTTCCACTTTATGTCTTGTGAGATTGTAGAGCCCAAGAACCTGAAGAACTTTACAGTGGCTACAGTACATGGAATACATTTCCAATTAAGGTGGTAAACACAAAGACCGTAAAGGAATTCAAAAATTCCTGGGACATGCAAAAAAATACCCTAAGATAAAAGTAATATGTAATATTGACAGACTTGATGGGTCTTTTTGGTACTTACCTACCGTCAAATTCTATGTTTCTGTTTCTAAGTTGTTTTTACTGCACCAGACAGCCAACTGATGAACTTTAAAGGGACATAAAACAATATGAACTAACATAAGCTTCTAAATATATAATGCAACCAAAGCTTACCTGCAAAACAGTTTCTGATTGAATCCAATTTACCCCTTTAATTCAGGCATAGTTTTAGTTGCAGCATTTCGATATATGGAAGGTGCTATCCAGGCCATAACTTCTGCAGAATGCACTCGTGCACATGCATGGTAGGGGTCACATGGCACCTGATTAAAGCAGTGCACAGTATAATGGTGAAGTTTTCACAAAGCATGTGATGTTATCCCCATGGAAACAAGCAAGCCTCTTGGCAACAAACAATAGCAGTACCTGCTGTCCCTCATCAACATCGAAGTGGGAACAGAGAGATTAATTAATTTGAACAAGAGGAGTTCTGGGATGATGGTATTAAAAGCTGAACTGAAGTCCACAAACAGGATCCTTGCATAAGTTCCTCAATTGTCAAGATGTTCCAAGATGTAATGCAGTCCCATGTTGAATGCATCATCTACTGACCTGTTTGCATGATAAGCAAACTCCAATAGGTATAATGACGGGCCAGTGATATCTTTCAAGTGGGCTAACACTAATCTCTTAAATGATTTCATGACCACAGACGTCAAAGCAACAGGTTTGTAGTCATCTTAGGTTTCTTTGGTACAGGAATTATGGTAGAACATTTAAAGCAAGAATGGAGTATGCACTGCTCTAGGTTTTTGAAGATCTGAGTGAAGATAGATGATAATTAAGCTGCACATACTTTCCGACAGATGGGTGAAACATTGTCTGGTCCTGGAGCTTTTATGTTTTTCTATTTCTGGAATAGCAGCCACACCTCCTCTTCGCAGATCTTAAATGCAGTTTGAATAGCAGAGGAGGAGATAAATAGAATAACAGAAGTTGATGACGTTGATGGATGTGTTGAAAGAAGATCAGAGCAATTGAGTGATGCAAGACTATTATTTTCAAATCTGCAATAGAATTAATTGAGATTATTAGCTAATTGTAGGTTCCCTTCAGATTGAGAAGATGATGTCTTGTAATTGGTCATATGTTTCAGGCCTTTCCACACTGATACAGGATCATTGGATGTAATTTCTTTAAGCTGTTCTTCTTTTGTGGGTGTGTTTTGGCCTGGTTATACACAGTTTTGTCACTGGCTTTAAACCATGGTTTATCATTGTTATAGGTTACATAGAACCTGGTGGAAACACACATGTTCTCACAGAAACTAATATAGGATGTTACAGTGTCAGCGAGCTCATCCAGATCGGTGGCTGCAGCTTTCAAAATGCTCCAATATGTACAGTCAAGGCATGCTTGTAATTATAGATTTACTTCACTGGTCCATCTTTTAAAATACCTAACTGCATTCTTAGTAGATTAAGGCAGGAATAAGATGTACAATGCAATGGTCAGAAAAACCCAGAGCCGCTCTAGTAGCAGAGCGATGTGCATCTTTTATTGCAGTGTAACAATGGTCCAGTATATTCCTCTCTCTGGTAGGACATGTGATGTGCTTCCTAAATGTAGTCAGTTCAGGAGTACAATTTTTTTCCGTTAAAATCCCCTAGAATAATAATAAAAGAATCTGGATGATGATGTTCAATATCTGTATTTAAATCTGCAAGTTGTTGTTGAGCTATATGTATACAGGATTGAGGAGGGATATTCACATTCACAAAAATGAACAAGGAAAACTCACTAGGTAAATGGAAGAGTATACAGTTGATAAAAAGCTCTTCTAGGTTAGGGTAGCACACCTTTTCCAGAATTATGATATCTGTGCACCAGTCTACACTTATGTAACCGCATAATCCACCTCATCTCAATTTACCACCTAACTTAGCAATACAATCCACTCTGAACAGTTGAAACAGAAGTAATAAACATCAATATATACACTCACCAGCCACTTTATTAGGAACACTTTGCTAAGACCGGTTGGACCCCCTTTTGCCTTCATAACTGCTTTACTTCTTTGTGGCATAGATTCAACAAGGTGTTGGAAACATTCCTCAGAGATTTTGGTCCATATTGACATGATAGCATCACGCAGTTGCTGCAGATTTGTCGGCTGCACATCCATGATGCGAATCTCCTGTTCCACCACATCCCAAAGGTGCTCTATTGTATTGAGATCTGGTGACTGTGGAGGCCATTGGAGTGCAGTGAACTTATTGAGATGATTTGAGCTTTGTGACATGGTGCATTATCCTGCTGGAAGTAGCCATCAGAAGTTGGGTACACTGTAGTCATAAAGGGATGGACATGGTCAGCAACAATACTCAGGTAGGCTGTGTTGTTTAAATGATGCTCAATTGCTACTAAGGGACCCAAAGTGTGCTAAGAAAATATCCCCCACACCATTATGCCGCCACCACCAGCCTGAACCGTTGATACAAGGCAGGATGGATCTATGCTTTCATGTTGTTTATGTCAAATTTTCACCCTACCATCTGAATTTTACAGCTGATATTGAGACTCATCAGACAAGGCAACATTTTTACAATCTTCCATTGTCCAATTTGGTGAGCCTGTATGAATTGTAGCCTCAGTTTCCTGTTCTTAGCTGACAGGAGTGGCACTTGGTGTTGTCTTCTGCTGCTGCAGCCCATCTGCTTCAAGGTTCAACGTGTTTTGCATTCAGAGATAGTATTCTGCATACCTTGGTTGTAACAAGTGGTTATTTGAGATACTGTTGCCTTTCTATCATTTTGAACCAGTCTGCCCATTCTCCTCTGACCTCTGACATCAACAAGGCATTGTCTTCCACACAACTGCCGCTCACTGGATATTGTCTCTTTTTCAGACCATTCTCTGTAAACCCTAGAGATGGTTGTGCATGAAAATCCCAGTAGATCAGCAGTTTTTTAAATACTCAGACCAGCCCGTCTGGCAACAACAACCATGCCACATTCAAAGTCACTTAAATAGTATACCCTTTCTTCCCCATTCTGATGCTCGGTTTGAACTTCAGCAAGTCATCTTCACCATGTCTAGATGCCTAAATGCTGCCATGTGATTGGCTGGTTAGCAATTTGTGTGGTACCTAATAAAGTGGCCGATGAGTGTGTGTGTATATATATATATATATATATATATATATATATATATATATATATATATATAAAACCAAAGGGATTTGCACTCTCATCTTTAATCAGCGTGACAGGAGCAGGAGGAATATACCAATACAAAAGATCCGCACTCTCTGGACCTGCATCAAGTGAATATTTTAATTTAATACATATTGTATATTATACAAATTCAATTTTAGAAATATTCGGAAGAATCCTGAATTAGGGGTGAAGAACAGATTTTTTTTTAAAACCAAAATGTGTATTAGTATGGTGGTATTATATCTGCCTTCTATGAGTATTTGTTATTATTTATTGTGTGTATACAAAAAAATAGAATTTTCATAACCTCAGATATCAACAAGTTAAATAAATACACATTAAAAAATATGAAATAAAAAAAATAATAACCCAAGTTCAATTTTAGAAATATTCTGAAGCTTCCTGAATTAGGTGTGAATAATAGATTTTTTAAACAAAAAATATATTAGTAAGTCGGTATTATACCTGCGTTCTTTGTTTTTTATTACTTATTGTGTGTATCCGAAAATAAGAATTTTCATAACCTCAGATATTGAAGAAATACATATTAAAAAAATATGAAAAAATAATCAATCCAAGTTAAATTTTAGAAATATTTTGAAGCATCCTGAATTAGGGATAAAAACAGATTATTATTTTTTTAACAAAAATATAATAGGAATGTGGTAAAGATTATCTAAGTACACGTTGTGACATTCAATTTAATAGTCAACAATTGAAAATGTCAGTTTGCAGCGTTTAATGCTGTTTTACGCAGTATTACATTGCCATCTCCAGAATTAAATATAGGCAGACTACTCTACTGATTTTTAGCATTTAATGTAAGACTGCAGAGTGATTTTAAGTGGAAAGCTTCCAGATTCTGAAGAAAAAAATGCCTGAAAGTTAATTTCTCCAGAGCTCTATCTTTTTCAAAAGGAAATCCAGTGAGTAAATACTGGGCATACTGTAATGCCTCTGGCCCTATGAATGTTGCATTACCTGCTAGCTGAAAGCACAATCCATTCTGCCCTACACCTTCCTCTACGAAACAATGTTATTAAAATGATAATTTTAAATGCCAAACAAATAACAAACCTCGCACTGCAGGTGCAATCAACTAAGAGTTAAGCTCTAGAAATATCAACAGCATGTTAGCAAAATGGTGAAAACAATAACAAAGAAAAGCAACTGAAACAAAAAAAATGAAAGGAAAATCAAATATGCATTCTGCTTGAACTAGGTTCATTTGAATTTTTTTTTTTTATACGATTGAAAACAGAGTACTTCACTGTGTTTTACATTTAACGGCAAGCAATCAAAAAAATAAGTCTTTCCTTTTCAGCATTGTGTTCTTTTGATGAAATCCATAGGGGGGTACCTTTGTAAAGTGATGTGTGGGAGGGAGGTACACAAAGCACCATAATTTTTAAAGGGATTTATGCACTTTCCTCCTGTGAACTACTGTTTTGAAAAATCATTTTCTTTGAGCTTTAGAAGCAGTTATATGTTTCCATGACCCTAGTCACCCCTCCCCCCCCCCAAAAAAAATAGAAATACAAATTATTGGTTCAAAAAACTCCTCTATGAGTCAGGCACAATGTTAATAAAACAATGCAGTCTAGTTCCTGCATAGTATTTTTAAGTTACAATGAAATCTACAAAATAAATTAACATCGTTTTTAGGTGTGTGTGAATTTGCCTTCTTATATTTTTTTAAATGCTTAGCAGGAATATGGTCTAACTGTATATAGTAAAGCCATAGTTAGAATAATTAATTTAGTAAATATGTATGAAAACTAAAAATTAAATAACAATACAGAGATTTATTTATCTTATTTATGAATAATACTTACGGTGAGAGACCCTCTGGGACAGAAAAAATCACTCCCCCAAATCTCCACCTTAAAAGTAGCTCCCCTACTGAGTGCCTTTATATCTTATGTCCAGAATAGAATGGATATTAAAGGATAAGAATAGGCATCCTGATGAGTATTATCCAGAATATTATGCCATGATATAGAAATGTATATAGTTTGGATTTCATTTTTAGTTATCTTGGCTAAATCTGTCTAATATTAATCACTGGGTTGGACTACAAACCATAAACCATTATAAACATTGTGAGGATAAAAAGAAGAAATAAAAAAAGATTGGAAAAATAATTTTTTTTAATGCCAAAAGTCAAAATGTTCCTCCCAAATTATGCTGGGGTTGACTACATTTATTTGTCTGAATTTACTGCCTGGCAAAATTCAGAGGTTGCATCTGTTGCAGGTGTTCAAGAATTTGACATTGTCTTGTTGAATGAGCCCTCTAAAACGGGAATAAATTGCTCTTGATATCCACTAGAAATACACTGCACAATCTAAATTGAAATAGTAGAATTGAGTGGAGAAATTTCCACATTGATGATTGATGTAAATCACTGTTGTGACATTGTGTCGGATTGGAATCGAAGAAAGGATTCCTGCCTAAGGTTGGGCCAACTCTGAAGAGCACTA
The DNA here is from genome assembly GCF_027579735.1 of Bombina bombina. Lineage (NCBI taxonomy): Eukaryota > Metazoa > Chordata > Amphibia > Anura > Bombinatoridae > Bombina > Bombina bombina. The sequence goes on along the minus strand of NC_069500.1, from coordinate 972,433,215 downwards.
AAGATTGCATACAGTTCAAGAATATTTATTGGTAACCTTGGCTTCTGAGGAGACCCAACTCCCTGTGCCCTCTGAAACCCTCAGACTTTGCAGACTGGTGTCTGTGGTGATCACCACACTGGCTGAAGAAAAGAGGCCACTTAAAAAAGGTAATAGTGAGTCTGCTTCCATGATAAAGAATATTTTGTCTTGTGACCTAACAGGATCTTCTGAGAGAGATCCTCAACTGATGCAGCATCTGCAATTAGGCCGAAGTTGAAATCTAGTTAATGGGACTGCATCCGAAGTAGCTACCATGAGGCCCAAAATGTCCATGCATTTGGCAACAGAGGGAAGAGGATTAAGTTGAAGTTATCACAGGCATGTTGCAGTTTTAGTCTGTACTGGTTTGTCAGTGACAGTCACATAGTCACTGAGGTTATTAAAGACCATAGTCGATTATAGACCCCAGAAAAGACACATGGGTCTGAAGAGTTAAACAGCTCTTTGGTAATTGATTTTCCAACTGTGACTGTAAAGCAGTTGAAGAACCACTTGTGTGTGTGTCACAGCCAGTTGTATAGAGTGTGCCTGGACCAAAATATCATAATGAACTACAGAGAATTTCTGAACTTGCACCCCAGCCAACAATGCTTCCAGGACCCTGGTAAATACTCTGGGTGCTGCTGTCAGACCAAACGGTTAGGAAGACAAATCTCAGGAAACTGGCATCATCCTTATGAATGGGGATATATAAACAAGCATTTCAAGTCTATTCTAGGTATAAAGTAACCCTTCAGTGCTAAAGGAAGAATCATGCAAATTATCTCAGTTTTGAAAGTGAGAACTTTTATAACGTTTTGAGATCCAAGATACAATGCAATTTTTATTGCATATATGTATTTCAATATTTCATTTGTTTTAAATGATTTTTAAATTATTATTTTTTGTGAACCCTATTGTAATGTATTCATCAACTTCACCTACTTAAAAGCAGGGAACACCCCTTTGCAAGACACATTGTTTTGTTCTCAAGGTAAAAACTGCCTTTATAGAATTAAGACAGGGAATTTATAGTACTGGCAAGAATTCTTAGAAACTCTTACAAGCCTAGAAAGCTTTAGATAATTATGCTCCATATAAGCACAAGTTGGAAATGGTTAATTAACAGTGAATTGCTCCTGCAAAGGGTCAGCTGATGGTCCAGAGACCTTGGCTGCACCGATTTACTCCATAGTAGAATATGATCAGGGGAGATCATTGTCTCTCCTTTTAAAACTGCCAACCTTAGCTAATATTCCTTATTATTGATATACTCACCATTATTTGGAGGAATTATATGGGAACGGAGGCTATCCTTCCACAGCGCAACTTGGTCAGTTATTGTTAATATTAATTGCAGCTCCTAGATTGTAGGAGTTTAGTATATTCCTAATCTGGCAAGTTGCTGTAATATATGATACATTTTCTATTTTCTATCTTTGTAGGATTATCCTTGTATATGTCTTATGTTCACTAGCTACAGTTAAGTTTTTTTTACCCTTTTTTGTGTGTGACTGTGTGACTGTTTAATTAATAAAATATAGATGTATACAAATTTAAAATAGGATTTAAAATATTTTTTCTTTACAAGTGGTGATATATGAATTTAAATACAGGGCTCAGCACACTTTTGGTGTATGTCTATGTACTAGAGCTGCGCATCTTCACTTGTCTCACGATTCGATTCGATTACGATTATCATTGTAACGATTCGATACGATTCGATTCTACGATGCATCACGATTACTGCCCATGATTTTCATGATCTTGTTCTATTTCATATTATATATATATATATATATATATATATATATATATATATATATTTATTTATTTATATGTGTGTATATATATATATATATATATATACACATACACACACACACATATATATATATATATATATATATACATACACACACACACACACATATATATATACATACACACATTTATATATATATATATATATATATATTGTGTGTGTGTGTGTGTGTGTATATATATAATAATCTTTTAAACAACTGTGTAAGATGGAAGAGCACTTATAAACATAATACTACAATATGCACAGAAATGTATCTGTAGATTTATTTTACAAAGGAAAACCAGCAGCAGTGTACTCACTCAAACATTCTCACAGAGTACATGCAGACATCTGAAACCTGACCCAGAGAGCATTACCAATAGACCTCCTCTCACACAAATGTTCCGGTCAGGAATTTTTATGACACCTATCCTAAAGAGCCGACAGCAGCCTCATGTAAACAGTGAATCTTTTCTTGTATTATCGATTCACTGTTTACTGTTGCGGTCTCTGCTGCATGTTTCCTCTCTGTCAGAACCCTAGCCCAAACAAGCATTTGAGGGTTGCTGTAAAACTTTTGACTTACTGTATCTAATAGCAACCCTCAAATGCTCGTTTGGGCTAGGGTTCTGACAGAGAGGAAACATGCAGCAGAGACCGCAACAGTAAACAGTGAATCTATAATACAAGAAAAGATTCACTGTTTACATGAGGCTGTTGTCGGCTCTTTAGGATAGGTGTCATAAAAATTCCTGACCGGAACATTTGTGTGAGAGGAGGTCTATTGGTAATGCTCTCTGGGTCAGATATCTGCGCAGTGTGCACAGCAAGTCCTGAATCACAGGACTTCCCTGAATCACAGGAGTTCCCTGTCAGACTCGCCTGGCATGTATGGGGTTAATGGTGCCTATCTGGGAGTTGCCTGTTCTATGTCACCTGTCTTTATATAATATAAGCCTTTCCAAGCCGCCTCCTCCCCTGTATGTCAGTTCGTTTATTTTTTTATTGCAAGTACTGTGAGTTTGCCCTCCCTTCACTGACTGCTGCTTTATTTAATACTATTGGTATTGGTAGTACTAGCAGTCAGTGCCTATCGCTGTTCTACATTATCAGCAGCTAATTCAGAGGGATTATATGAATTCCTGTGACACTGGCTACCGAGAGCCTCTCTCTGACGTGCACAATATTGCACTACGTAGAACAGTGATAGGCACTGACTGCTAGTACTACCAATACCAATAGTATTAAATAAAGCAGCAGTCAGTGAAGGGAGGGCAAACTCCCAGTACTTGCAATAAAAAAATAAACGAACTGACATACAGGGGAGGAGGCGGCTTGGAAAGGCTTATATTGTGGCTCCATAACAGTGAAGTTTAAAAACGGAGCAATGAGTAAACCAGAGTGTTCCATTTCCTCACATACCGCGGGGGTCAGGTAAGACACCAACGATGGCTGCTTGCAATAAAAATATAAACGCAATGACATACAGGGGAGGAGGCGGCTTGGAAAGGCTTATATTGTGGCTCCATAACAACAGTGAAGTTTAAAAACGGAGCAATGAGGAAAACAGGAAACTGACAGTACAAGACCCATTTCCTCACATACCGAATCCCCTGCCCATGACGTCACTGACCCGGAATCGATTAAGAGCCTTCACTGCATCGATGCAGAATCGTTCACTGCTGCATCGTGATGCATCGGTGTGACGATTATTTTTGACAGCCCTACTATGTACAATTAGTTTGTAAGTGTTGCATTTGTGCTTATACCTTGCCAGGGGAGTTTTTTAAACAGTGATTCATTTAATATATCTCCCTTGGAAATTGTTTCATCATTTTCCTCCATCCTTCATTTGCACTCCAAATGGGAATCATGTGGTCATGCTGATGAGATATGATTTACCTGTCACCACCTTTGTCTTGTGTGCTTACCTCAGCTGCAAATGAATGCTTCCAAAAGGCAGTGCAAGCACAGTGCCAAGGCTCTCCCCTGGAAGAGCACACTGAAACCCAGGGGCTTGGCAGATCAATTCACATTTCACCTGGCCTGTGACATCTCTACACTGGAAGATTTTCCTTGCCTGGATGGAACTCATGTCTTCCCCTTTTTCCTTTGTAGGTAACCTGAGGGGGAAATGGGTCTCAGATCAATAGAAAAATTCTATCAATGGAGAGTAGATCATCACTTCAATATTCACCTCACTCCATCTTGAAAGTCAAAAAATTTTGATGATTCATAGAGAGTGGGAGGGATTTAAGGCTGTTGTCTTTTCGCTGCCTCCTCCTAGTGAACTGGAGAGTAATCCCACATGTGATGTCTAGTGGACTCTCACCAGCTGAAAGAAAACCTCATGAAAAGCTACCTCCAGCCAAATATTAAGCACTATAGAGAAATCCCAAGGAAGTGTAATCAATCTTTGTATGTAACTACACAAAAAAAGAGGACCAGAAATGAATAAAATAATGGTTATGCCAAATTTATTAAAATATCAATGATTGCGTGTATAGAAATAAACATATGTAGCAAACAAACAATCTAACAAACGGAGGTCTCCGTTAAAAACAGAAAAAAGAAATAAAAAAGTTGCCACCACATATAAGAAATAAGTCACTTAAAACTCCAAATCAGAGTAATGTTAATACTTAAGAATAATTCCAAATAATGCGGGGACTTTTACCTAGTATGTTCCCGATGGCAGTCCGAGATAGCGGCTTACAGCCGTAGCACCTCCGTCAGTGCTCGCAGACGTGACCGTGTGATGTCACTTGTGTGGGAGCTGTCCCGTAGTCACGATCCTATTGGTCCATTCCAAACCGCCAGCCAGATGGGTGTAAATGCCGATTCCAGTTATGTAATGTATCCGCTCTTTAGTGTCTATTAGCACGCAGGATACTGGTTATTGTAAAAAGTCCATGGAGTCTGCACCAAATATTATTCGGATCAGAAAACAAACGCCACACGTTTAGTCAGCGGTCTGATCAGGGAACGCCAGGTGTCTGGGTTAGTGGTAGCTTGTCAGGTATCTCATTTGTCTCCAACAAGAATATAAAAACACCACGGCAGTATAGCATCAATACAGGTACAAGTCCACAGATAGATCCTGGATAATAAAACTGCAACTTAAACACATCAACGCGTTTCTCCCTTAACAGGGCTGTTTCAAGATTAAGTTGTTGCAGCACTCTAACTTATTTAAAGGGTGATCCTGCTTCCTTATTGGTCAAACTTGATTGGTGATTATTAAAGATGGTATAACAAAATGCAGTGGTATTGGCAACAATGTGGTATTGCAGGCAACAAAAAATGTATATATAAAATATCAATAATTACTAGTGTTTAACAAGTGAATGGATAAACTATTATATAAATAGTAAGAAATATTTTTATTAACAGTAAAAAACTATAACTTTATAAGTGGAGTACATAGACTGACTGTACACCACAAGTGAATCATAATATTATAAGGTGTAGTGAATATACTGAATATGTGAGACATAAATAAATAGAAAATATATTCAAAAATAGCCAAAGATTGGATAGTGCATACTATAAATCCCTAATCTAATAAAAAATGTGAAATGTCTATGGCCATAAAGAAATATTTAGACACTGATTCTGAAATGAAATTAGAACAAAAAAAATTCTATTAAAAAGCATAGTTTTTATAGTAAAAAATAATTATTTCATGTTTAACAACAAGTTGTATCTGCAGATAGAGGAAACAGCTATGGGCACGAGGTTTGCACCAAGCTATGCCAATCTCTACGTGGGCAGCTGGGAAGAGACTTTCTTCCAGGAGAGTGGCTTTGGTGCAAACCTCGTGCTTTATAGAAGATACATCGATGATGTCCTGATAATATGGAAGGGCTCAGAAATAGAACTAAATAAAATGTTCACTGATATAAATGCTAATAATAGAGGTCTTAATTTCACCTTTAATTATAGTAAGGAGAATATTGTATTTCTAGATCTAGAGATTATGGTTATCAACAACTCTTTAGAAACCAAGACCCATTTTAAGGAAGTTGATTACAATAGCTTCATACACGCCGAGAGCTGTCACTTAAGACAATGGAAGGAGAATATTAAATTCTAAAAAATATATAAGAAGCGCTCACAAGGGCTAAAGACAGTTTAAATTTATTAATTACAAATTTAACATAAAATAAAATAAAACTTCAGAGTGCGCACTCTTGCAATACAATTTAAACTAAACCATACAACAATTTATTGATTCTGAAAACTTTATTATTAAGCCAACTTTTCTTTATCTTGTGTGTAAAAGGTGCTCTTAGCAATTACTGGTAAAAAACAAACTTTCCCAAGTCTCTTATTTCTTTCTGTGCAAGATATATATAGCAAAGGTAGGGAGATCGATTTAGCTCCTTAAGTTCAATTCGATTCAAATCCAATAGCCAATCAGGTATCTCTGTTTACGTTGTTATTTTCAAATCTAACAGTTATACCGGTGATTGTATCCAAGCTTTTTTTTAAAAACAAAAGTTCTTTAGTTTAAATAAGATACTTATTACTTTAATGTTGCAGTTCTTTGTGTAAAAAAGTATCTATTTATTCAAACAGTTATTTTTAGCGGTGTAACAGATACAGCTTACCGTGATTTTTCTACCGCTGATCTTCACTTGTAAGAACAAAAAAAACTCCCCGCCTTCCGATGACAATGGACAGTCCGCCTCTATTGCCTCCAGGCTAAAGGGAATCTTTTCACTTGATTATGGATGCGGGTTTTTGTTTTTCTCACCCGGTATTTACTTGCGGTCTCCTTAGTAAGTTTGCACAGCTTATATGGAAGCTGTCAGATCCTTGAAGATTTTCAGATGTCCAAGCCTGACTTCTAAGGCTGTGTATCTGATTCTGTATATCCTTTGTGTCTTATCATCAACGCGTTTCCGCTCACAATGAGCCTTTTTCAAGATAATATCCTCAGGTGTGATCCACCTTTTTATAGCCTTCATAATTATCTGCTTGAACATTTCTTAAAGGGATATTACATATCCTCTTTTTTACACATATATGAAAATTTTATAAAAATTGTTCTCCTTATATTAAAAAATGTCCTCATTATGTTAATAGATATATATATAAACACACAATCAATTTTTAAAAATAAGAATGTTTAATAAACACTTTTTAGAATTTGGTTATACTAATTTTTTCACAACCTCATAAAAAAGATATTTTTTGGGCAACTAACAAATGACTCTTAAACTAGCACATCAATTTTTAGTAATTTACCACTTCTTACGTTTTTATTAAAATCTATATCATTATGGAATTTTATTCAAAGGTTTTTCTATTACAATTTTATTAAGATGTTATTAAAAAGAAATTGATTTAATAGATAAACAAAACAGATAAATTTTGGGGGTTCTATCCTAACTATAAATTTACTATAATATAATTCATAAAAATATAAAAATCTTAAAAATCTGAAATATATTTATTAAAACTTTTTTTAAAATATTTTATTAAAAAACTTTTTTTTAAAAGATAATTTATTTTTTATCTTCTATGTATAAAGGGATTCAAATCTAATTCTGCATTTAATCCTAGGGGGTGGAGAGTTTTAAAATTATATATAAGTTCTGCTTCATAATATAAAAGATCTTCCTCGTTATTTCCTCCCCTCCAATTTTTCTTTATACTTTTTATACCCCAGAATTTAAAACCTGATGTACTTTGGTTATGTTTTTCTTTAAAATGCTTTGATAAAAGATGTCCTTCAAACCCATTCTTAATGTTATTTAGGTGTTCCCCTATCCTATCTCTTAAAGGCCTGCTCGTTTGACCTAAGTACTGTTTTAAACATGAGCATTGGATTAGATAGATTATGTTTTTATCTCTACACCTAATCATATCTCTAATTTTATATTCTTTATTTGTTACAGTGGATTTTACTTGTTTTGTTTTAAAACTATGTTTACAGGCAGTACATAAATGACATGGGTAAAACCCTAATAAACTTTTATTATATAGATCTACTTGATTTTTCCCATTTTTTTGTTTGAATTCACTAGGACAAAGTATATTTTTAAAATTTTTGGCTTTTTTAAAAATCATTTGGGGTTTTTCATTTAATTCTTTCCCAATAAGGGGGTCCATTTTTAAAATATTCCAATGTTTATTTAAAATTGTATTTAATATACTATGTTGGTTATTGTAAGTGGTTATAAATGGCACTGAAATTTTTGATCCTTTTTGTTGCAAATCTTTTTTCTTAGTTAAAATTTCAGTTTGGGATATTTGACTAATATCTTCTTTCACCTTTTTTATATCTTCTCTCTTATAACCTCTGTCCAGAAATTTTTCCTCAAGTATATTTGCTTGCTCTATATAATCTTCATTTTTCATACAGTTTTTCTTTAATCTTAAAAATTGCCCTTTTGGAATATTTCTCTTCCAATTCATGTGATGGCAGCTATCTGCATGTATATAGTTATTAGTATTAACTTTTTTTAAAAAGTTTTTTGTGACAATTTCTTGATTTTGAATTTCTATTTCAATATCCAAAAAAGATAGATTAGTGCAACTAATTTCATGGGTGAATTTAAGTCCATATCTGTTATTGTTGAGATCTTCCAAGAAAAGGTGTAATAATTCTACTTCTCCTCACCATATTATTATCATATCATCTATATATCTGCGATATAGCACAAGGTTTGTCTCCCAGTTATGTGTGAGAATACATTTTTCTTCAAACAGTCCCATATATAAATTGGCATAACTGGGGGCAAACCTTGTACCCATCGCAGTCCCTTTTTGCTGTAAATAAATTTTACCATTAAAAGAAAAAGAGTTATTTTTTAAAATGAATTCTATACAATTAAGCAGAAAACTGATTTGTACCTGTGACATATCTTTATCGTTATTCATCTAGGCCTAGATTTGGAGTTCGGCGTTAGCCGTGAAAACCAGCGTTAGAGGCCCCTAACGCGGGTTTCTTACGGACTCCGGTATTTAGAGTTTATTTACCGCCACTCCAAAATCACCTAACGCTCAAATTTCTACCGACACCTCAGACCCAGTAGTAAACATATACCGACAAAATTAAATTCTACGAATCAAATTAAAAATATTACACAAAGTACACTTACACTCATACAAACACTACACTATGTTTATTTTTCATATTTAATAATTTTTCAGCAAAATACAAAGGATTAAAGTTGCGAGATCTCGGGTGTTTGAAAAAAAACAACACAAATACATTTTCCCATTGACTTACATTGACACACGGGAAAAGACCCTCGTATACCTACATCTAACTAATAACATTATCACAAACATACACTCATCGATGCATACAAACAATATACACCACATGACATACACAAAATATTTATTTATTACAAAAAGAACACGATTTAGCGACTTTTTCACGCAAGCTCATGACGTCATTCACTTTACGAGGAAAACCAGTCTTAGAAAAAAAAATTTGGAAATCTTTAGAGCCTCCATTGACTTCTATTGGGAAGACGTGCTCGTGCACGCGAAACCCTCATTTCCCTAACGCACGCAAATAGCGTAGACTGAAAAACTCCAAATACCAGCGCTAGAAAAGACATGATTTTATGCGTTAGACCTAGCGATGATAAATAGATCAAGAAATGACTATGGTGGATTTATGTTTTTTAATTATTGAATATTCACAACACCATAAAATTGTTTCACACTTTTAGATTACATCAACTACAAATCCACATCACTAGTAACACATTATTATTTAAATAAAATTACATTTAAAATTAAAATAAAATTCACTAAACATTTCTTGATTCACAAACAGTACACAATGGGAAACACCTCTCATTTACCTTTATTATTGCATTTCTGTTATTCAACTCATATGCTTGCAGCAACTGCATATCTACATAGGCTTAACACATGATCACTCATGGATGCACATATATTACTTTTAACATTCACTCATACATGTGCATTCAAATGATGGGGGACAAACACATGACATTCTCTACAGGAATCACAAAACACAACATATGGATTTGACTGTACTTTTAACATCATGATTCCATCACCAGAAACCATTAGGAATTACGTACAAGAAGAACATCATTACACCAGATTACAGATGTCACTTTATGGGAAGGAACAACAATGCCAGACCGCTATATACAAGCCAGCATATGTGGGACACAATCACAATATATACGTACATGTACATAACACGCATTACCCATCACGCAACCACAAAGCACACATTTAGATTTTATTCAGCACACAATAACAATGTAGCACAATACAACAACACAATGAGGATTTCACAACTACATAGGCAGGTTAATAATATCATGACGTCATTACAAGATTCAACCATACACATCACAGATTCACCACTGTACCGCCCCTTTCGGAACTTTAACACTCAATACTACAATACAACATATACGTAAACAACAGTTTGGAACAGCATTATTAGGGAAATTTCAATGGGACAATTAATAAATATTGTCAGATCGCAAATCACTTATATATATAATACTACAGATTATAGCCGGAAGTTATTCAGTATTAGTGCCATTTTTATGGGACGCATACAATATTGTCAGATCGAAAATCACTTATATATACAATACTACAGATGACAGCCGGAAGTTATTCAGTATTAGTGCCATTTTTATGGGACGCATACAATATTGTCAGATCGAAAATCACTTATATATACAATAATACAGATGACAGCCGGAAGTTCAGATTTTCCATGGCGATTTGAATGGGACGCATACAATATTGACAGCTCGGCAATCACTTATATATACAATACTACAGATGACAGCCGGAAGTTCTTCAGCATTAGTGCGATTTGAAAGGGACGCATACAATATTGACAGCTCGGCAATCACTTATATATACAATACTACAGATGGCAGACGGGAAGTTCGGAATTATTATTGCGATTTTAAAGGGACGCATACAATATTGACATCTCGGCAATCACTTATATATACAATACTACAGATGACAGCCGGAAGTTCTTCAGCATTAGTGCGATTTGAATGGGACGCATACAATATTGACAGCTCGGCAATCACTTATATATACAATACTACAGATGGCAGACGGGAAGTTCGGAATTATTATTGCGATTTTAAAGGGACGCATACAATATTGACATCTCGGCAATCACTTATATATACAATACTACAGATGACAGCCGGAAGTTCTTCAGCATTAGTGCGATTTGAATGGGACGCATACAATATTGACAGCTCGGCAATCACTTATATATACAATACTACAGATGGCAGACGGGAAGTTCGGAATTATTATTGCGATTTTAAAGGGACGCATACAATATTGACATCTCGGCAATCACTTATATATACAATACTACAGATGACAGCCGGAAGTTCTTCAGCATTAGTGCGATTTGAATGGGACGCATACAATATTGACAGCTCGGCAATCACTTATATATACAATACTACAGATGGCAGACGGGAAGTTCGGAATTATTATTGCGATTTTAAAGGGACGCATACAATATTGACATCTCGGCAATCACTTATATATACAATACTACAGATGTCAGCCGGAAGTTATTCAGCATAAGTGCCATTTTAAAGGGACGCATACAATATTGACATCTCGGCAATCACTTATATACACAATACTACAGATGGCAGACGGGAAGTTCGGAATTATTATTGCGATTTTAAAGGGACGCATACAATATTGACTGCTCGGCAATCACTTATATATACAATACTACAGATGGCAGACGGGAAGTTCGGAATTATTATTGCGATTTTAAAGGGACGCATACAATATTGACATCTCGCTAATCACTTATATATACAATACTACAGATGGCAGATGTTACTTTATCGTTTAAAAACAATATTGCAGCAACATTGATCGATCACATTCGATGCACATTATACACAACTATGCACTTTCATTCATGTTAGCCTGGACGTGTGCTTGTTACTATAAGATTGCGTTTAAGAAATATTGATTACGCATATGATCAAACATTACAAACATGCACTGTATGTGTGATATTTGACACTTTCACATTGAGATTCATTGGGGGAAAAAAACATTTCAGCCAAAAAAAATAAAACGCCCACTTTGAAAGCATTCGCGCCGCTCACATACAAACAGGTGAATACAATCAGCAATCATTACAAACTCACTACCATTGGACTAATTGTACTATAAATCCCCCAAACAACATGGCCAAAGCATCACTTGTGATCCACATCAGATCAAGTGCTTACCTTGTTACGCTGTTTTGAAAGATGGATGACGATGACATGGTAGACGCTGCTGGTGCTGCTATTGGCGAACTAGCTGTTGGTCGAATCAGGCAGCCTCGGCGGCTCAGACTGAGACAAAGGGGTCGTCTGGTTCGAGGTCCTCCTGTCTACAGGGTGAGACCCACCTTGGAAAACATGAGCGACTTTGAGGTTTTTGATAAGTATCGGCTCGATCGCGAACAGCTCATTGGCCTTTACGAGCTTCTTAAACCTCATTTGGAGCCACGTATACAAATAAAGACTGCTGTTCCCCCCATGAGTAAGATGCTAAGCTGTCTATACGTCCTGGCCTCCGGGAGTTTTCAATCAGGAGAACTGTACATGCATGGCCTGGCTCAAGGTACATTCTCTGTGGTGTTTGATAACTTTCTGGACGCCATGGTACGTATCAGTAAGCAATACATAGGATTCCCACAGAATGATGGTGATTGGAGGCGCCTGAAGCGGGAATTCTTTGATATTGCTCAATTGCCCAATGTCTTGGGAGCCATTGATTGTACCCACATTGCGCTGCGTGCTCCAATTGATGACTTGCCCTTCAGAAATCGCAAACATTTTCATAGCCTCAACGTGCAGTATGTTTGTGACGCACGGATGAGGATTATGCATGTGTATGCGAATTTTGGAGGGGCTTGTCATGATGCCCGCATCCTCTCTCTGTCGTCCCTGTGGAGACAGTTTGAGGAAAGACAAATGCCCCCTGGTTATCTCGTTGGTGAGTATTTGTGCACAACATGTTTAATTAGTTTGACAATTGCCCCTGTAGTCTTAAAATGTTAGCGTCATGTTCATCTATAGGATGCAATTTAACCATTTGTTATTTACCGACGCTAATGTTTACTTTTATTTAAATGCAGATATGTAGCATGTCTTACCTTAAGTGCTCAGATAGAGAATGCAATGTAACCATGTATTTAGCATTTAACACTATTTTTTTTTTGGATAAATACGCATATGTAGCATGTCTTAGCTGAAATGTGAATATATTATCTCATGCAATTTAACCCTGTCATTGTCTCTTTCCGCTAATGTGTAGTTTTAGTTCAATGCAGATATGTAGCATGTCTTACCTTAAGTGCTCAGATAGAGAATGCAATGTAACCATGTAGTTAGCATTTTACACAAGGTTTGGTTTAGGAGAAATACGCATATGTAGCATGTCTTAGCTGAAATGTGAATATATTATCTCATGCAATTTAACCCTGTCATTGTCTCTTTCCGCTAATGTGTAGTTTTAGTTCAATGCAGATATGTAGCATGTCTTACCTTAAGTGCTCAGATAGAGAATGCAATGTAACCATGTAGTTAGCATTTTACACAAGGTTTGGTTTAGGATAAATACGCATATGTAGCATGTCTTAGCTGAAATGTGAATATATTATCTCATGCAATTTAACCCTGTCATTGTCTCTTTCCGCTAATGTGTAGTTTTAGTTCAATGCAGATATGTAGCATGTCTTACCTTAAGTGCTCAGATAGAGAATGCAATGTAACCATGTAGTTAGCATTTTACACAAGGTTTGGTTTAGGAGAAATACGCATATGTAGCATGTCTTAGCTGAAATGTGAATATATTATCTCATGCAATTTAACCCTGTCATTGTCTCTTTCCGCTAATGTGTAGTTTTAGTTCAATGCAGATATGTAGCATGTCTTACCTTAAGTGCTCAGATAGAGAATGCAATGTAACCATGTAGTTAGCATTTTACACAAGGTTTGGTTTAGGAGAAATACGCATATGTAGCATGTCTTAGCTGAAATGGCAAGATACAGAATAATATACAACTTTTTTTTTTGATGTTTCTGAAAAATTTTAATACGGATTATCGTGTACAAAAAATTATTTATAAAATAATATACTATTTTAAGGATTCTGTTTGAATTATGTTCTGTTCATAATTTATAGGTGATTCTGGGTACATGAGCCGGCCTTGGCTCATTACCCCCTTGCGTAGCCCGACTGATGTGTCTGAGGAGCGCTACAATAGGGCTCATAAGAGAACCAGGGCGGTGGTTGAAAGGATGTTCGGGCTCCTGAAGATGAGATTCAGGTGCCTGGACCGTTCTGGAGGAGCACTCCAGTACAACCCAAAGAAGGTGGCTAAGATCGTTGTAGCCTGTAGCGTCCTGCATAATATTGCACAGCGGGCTGGGATGCTGCAGGCCGTCCCGGTGGACAGAGACCTCCTCAGAGATGAGGAGGATGATCCTGTTCTAGAGGGGGAATTCCAGGACGAGGGACTTGATGTCAGAGCAGACGTCATCAACCGCCACTTTAGACGGTAAAGAATAGAAGTTAGACTGGAGTATTGTCAATAGATGTGAACTCTAGGGAAATGACAAGTAGAGAATTGTGCAAACATGTTAGTATTGATCAAATTTTTAAAATATTTTTTATTTATTCATATAGGTGATGCTCTGGGCATTGGGTCCTGTAGCGAGTCTTTGCCACCTGGTTTTTAAAGAGGACATCAGATGGTAAGTAGAAATGTATGGACTGTTGCTGGCATGAATTGTACACAAATACATCATATGGCATACATTTTCAAAAATAGAATTTAGTTTACACATTACTTAAAATGTACATACTCAGAAAGGGATCCTCTAGAATGACTATGGTTCAATGTCACACAGAGGTTTGTTCTGCTCAATATGACTCATCTTCACACTTGATAGAAAATAACACAGGTTGATACACAGGCTTAGTAAGCTAGTGACATAAATTTAGTATGAAATGGGGGGTGGGAGAGGGGTACAGAACTGATTCACACACTTGTATGAATTTTCTTTAAAATATTTCTTCCATTAGGGAGATGACTTAATCTAAAGACTGAAAGGGAACTATTAGAAGCCTGACAGTGAAGATTGCCCAGACTGACAGTGGGGAAAAAGCCAAGATTTAAATTGAAGTATACCAATGGGATCATGTCTGGCATTATCTTTCAATTATGCTGACCTTGAAAACCATACAAAGACATGTTCACATGGTAAGTGCAAACTATTTTATAGAATAAGGCTGTGGAGACATCCTATTGGAGACACTTAGATGATTTTACTTTTTTAGATGGTATTTCCCAGTCCTCTATTTAATGAACTGATGAATAAGACACCTATTGAAGATCAACTGTTTACCCCTGAATTGACTTTCAAAGACCATGCATTGTCCAGGTTGTTGTACCAATGCATGCTAGTGAAGACTGTTGAATATTAGTAGCTTACATACATTAGTCATATTTAGTTCAAAATTATATATTTAGGGATCACAATCAGACACTTAGATGATTTTACTTTTTTAGATGGTATTTCCCAGTCCTCTATTTAATGAACTGATGAATAAGACACCTATTGAAGATCAACTGTTTACCCCTGAATTGACTTTCAAAGACCATGCATTATCCAGGTTGGTGCATGCTAGTTAAGAATCACATGAAGAATGTTGATTATTGTTAGCTTACATACATTAGTCATACTTATTTAATCATTAGATATTTAGGGATCACAATCCGAAAAAGGAATACATATTATAGTTGATATAGAGGTATTTGAATGGACATGAAATATTACATTTATGTTCAGCATACATATATTGTTGAAATGTGATATACATTATTATGTATAATTTGAAATTTGGATATTTAAATAGAATTTTGATTCAACAATATAATGGTGTATGTATTTCATTTCTTTTAAATCAATTTAATAATTATCTTTAAAAAATGTTGAAAAAAGTTAGAGCATAGACACAAGATGATTTTAAATGTATTTTATGAATATTTGACAACGTGTGTATTAACTTTGTTCCATTTTTTTATTTGTCATTTCAGATTGGCATCTGATGACTTCAAGGAATATTTTTAGTTTTTAGATAAACTTATTCTTTTTTATTTTTACATGTTAATAATAAACATTTTATTATTAAATACATTCTTTTGAACAGATTCTACTAAATATCAATATAATCTGTCAATAAATAAAAGTTGGACTCCCATGACTGGTAGTTGGCTATTTGACAAGCACATGCATAAGATCAAATAATGCATTAATATTATAAAATCAACTGATTCCGAGAATATTACATTAAAATATCTTTTAGAACATTAATTGGGGAGTGAGATCCTTCGATGCTTTTCTTTTGAAAATGTAGATATTAAATTAATTTTGGATATGTAGTCAAAAGTTTTTTATTTTAACTTTTAAGAAGGTGAAGTGGTTCAATTACATTAACCCCTTAATGACCACAGCACTTTTCCATTTTCTGTCAGTTTGGGACCAAGGCTATTTTTACATTTTTGTGGTCTTTGTGTTTAGCTGTAATTTCCCTCTTACTCATTTACTGTACCCACACATATTATATACCGTTTTTCTCGCCATTAAATGGACTTTCCAAAGATACCATTATTTTCATCATATCTTATAATTTACTTTAAAAAAAATTATAAAATATGAGGAAAAAATGGAAAAAAACACACTTTTTCTAACTTTGACCCCCAAAATCTGTTACACATCTACAACCACCAAAAAACACCCATGCTAAATAGTTTCTAAGTTTTGTCCTGAGTTTAGAAATACCCAATGTTTACATGTTCTTTGCTTTTTTTGTAAGTTATAGGGCCATAAATACAAGTAGCACTTTGCTATTTCCAAACCATTTTTTTTCAATATTAGCGCTAGTTACATTAGAACACTGATATCTTTCAGGAATCCCTGAATATCTATTGACATGTTTATATTTTTTTTTAGTAAACATCCCAAAGTATTGATCTAGGCCAATTTTGGTATATTTCATACCACCATTTCACCGCCAAATGCGATCAAATACAAAAAATCGTTCACTTTTTCACAAATTTTTTCACAAACTTTTGGTTTCTCACTGAAATTATTTACAAACAGCTTGTGCAATTATGGCATAAATGATTGTAAATTTTTCTTTGGGATCCCCTTTGTTCAGAAATAGCAGACATATATGGCTTTGGTGTTGCTTTTTGGTAATTAGAAGGATGCTAAATGCCACTGTGCACCACACGGGTATTATGCCCAGCAGTAAAGGGGTTAATTAGGAAGCATGTAGGGAGCTTTTTGGGGTAATTTTAGCTTTAGTGTAGTGTAGTAGACAACCCCAAGTAATGATCTAGGCCCATTTTGGTATATTTCATGCCACCATTTCACCGCCAATTGCGATCAAATTAAAAAAAAAGTTAAATTTTTCACAATTTTAGGTTTCTCACTGAAATCATTTACAAACAGCTTGTGCAATTATGGCACAAATTGTTGTAAATGCTTCTCTGGGATCCCCTTTGTTCAGAAATAGCAGACATATATGGCTTTGGCGTTGCTTTTTGGTACTTAGAAGGCCGCTAAATGCCGCTGCGCATCACACGTGTATTATAGCTAGCAGTGAAGGGGTTAATTAGGAAGTTTGTAGGGAGCTTGCAGGGTTAATTTTAGCTTTAGTGTAGAGATTAGCCTCCCACCTGACACATCAGACCCCCTGATCCCTCCCAAACAGCTCCCTTCCCTCCCCCACCCCACAATTGTCCCCGCCATCTTAAGTACTGGCAGCAACTCTGCCAGTACTAAAATAAAATATATATTTATGCTTTTTGGGGTTTTTTTTAAGCATATTTACATATGCTGCTGTGTAGGAGCCCCCCTTAGCCCCCAACCTGGCTGATCCCCCACCAAACAGCTGTCTAACCCTCCCCCTCTGCCTTAATGGCTGCCAGTACCCAGTTTATAAAAAAAAATAGTTGCTTTATTATTTATTATTATCCCCCATTTTCTGTAGTGTAGCTCCCCTACCCACCAAAGAACAAACCCCAACCCCCTCCTAGATACCTTTGACTGGGTTTGTTTAGAAAATAAAAAGATTTACACAAACTTTTACAACAGTCTTTTCTGTAGTGTAGCGGTTCCCACCCGCTCCCGCCCTGTGCACGCGCCCGCCCGACGTGCACGCGCGCGCCCCCATCGCCCCCGCCCCCCTCTACATTACCCGGCCCATCGATGGCCGCCCACCCGCCTCCCAAGTCAGCTCCCACCCACCAACGTTACCGGCCACCGATGTCCGGTGCAGAGAGGGCCACAGAGTGGCTCTCTCTGCACCGGATGGCCATTTAAGGTTATTGCAGGATGCCTCCATATCGAGGCATCACTGCAATAACCGGAAAGCAGCTGGAAGCGAGCAAGATCGCTTCCAGCTGCTTTCCACACCGAGGACGTGCAGGGTACGTTCTCAGGCATTAACTGCCTTTTTTCTGAGGACGTACCCTGCACGTCCTCGGTCGTTAAGGGGTTAAAGTGACAGTGTTGTTGAATGTAAAATTAATTTTATAAGATCTTGTATCTTCCTTAGGTATCTCAAAACATTATTTTCTAAATTCTTTTAATTTTTACATTTATAAATGGTAGGTCATTTAAGTTGATATTTTTCACAAGCTAGTTATTGGATGCCAGATTAATCTATGTAATTTTCTAGTGGAGTCATTTAACTATACTTAGTAATATTATGTATATTTTAAAATCTTACCTCTTGGGTTAGACATCAAATATCTATATAGAATTTTAATTCCCCTTTAGTTTATTTTGTCAATGTTAAATCAAAATTCAAAATGTTTGGGTCCTTAAAGGGACATTCACAAAGTATATTGTGTATAGATTTTTAAAAATATCATACAAGAATTTCAACATATTTAGAAAGTACTATAGAATTACATTCAGTCTTTAAATATACTTTTCAAAAAATACATCAATGCACATATCTTAGTCAATTACATAAGGCATCTATATGCAAAAAACAATCAGCATCAAAATAGCCTATGTAGAGATGTATTTAATCCAAGAATATATATATATAATTACAATATAATGATTGAATAACAAAACATATTAAGTTGGTCAAATATAAGAATATTATACAAAATGCATACATAACATATAGCTTAATGTCCCTCTAAGCTGAAGGCTCCAAAAAACCTCCTTTAATAAAAATATTTCAGTCAGTGTGTAAAACAATATAGAAGTTAATCTAAATTTGCTTTACTCATATGTTAGACTAATTTAGCAAAAGGAAGGTGCCTAGGTTTATGATATTTTAAGCATTATTGTGAAATGTTTCTTTAAAGGGACATGAACTCAAAATATACTTAAAGGTAGACAGTTAAAAAAATAATGATTTATACATTCTGAATGAGTATACTATTTTAATCAACTTTAAAACTTGTCTCATATTATGAATGCTCCTTGTGATGTTTCTATCATTACTTTAAAAATAAGGCATTAAATAGCTAATTTATTTGCTTCAGTACTCTGGACAGAACTTGCTTGTTTTGTTTGGAATAATTGATCCAACAATCGTCAAGGACAACCCAGGTTTTTTTTAAACAATTGTCCGTAATATAAAATATCATTATTGATTTGCAAAGAAACATAACAAGATAACTGTTAACATTTGATATTCGGATTAAATAATAAAGTTGATTAACATTTCATGCTCAATCACCAATGCTAAATTTGTTTGGACAGTGTCCCTTTAAGAGCTTTAAATAGTGTATTTACTTAGCTTCCTATCTTGACATACTTTGCTTGAAAAGCATATCGAGATCGGCTCAGTAGATGAAGATTGGTGGATGCACAGAGATGCCTTATGTGATTGGCTCAACCATGTGCATTTAAATTTCTTCTGTTGAGGATATATAAATACTAAGAGAAATTGATTTACATTTTAAAGTCTAAACAATCTTCTATCTCTACAGATCATTTGATACAATTGTTTGTTTGTAATGTCTATTTAAAACTAAAGACGCCATTGCACAATAACATATATGAGCACTTCAGAGAAATACAAGCTCGAGGTTTATTTGCTAATAACAAACCTGTAGTTTAACATTTATAAACAGATTATCAAATTTAACCCTTTAAGGACGCAGCTTTCAGTTTGCTCAATTGTTTTATGACGGAAAAATTCCGTCATATGTCCTTAAGAGGTTAATGACATTCTAACCGGAATTTGAACATTAAGAAATATTGTGTGGGAAACGCATCTTGAAACACCATATTTTCATCTTTAAACATTAGAGTCTAATGTCACGCAATAGCACACAATCAATGTGCATTATAAATACATTTAATAGAGCAATGTCAATACTTCACAATAAGTCAATAAATTTATTTAAAGAACAATAAAGACATACAATATTAAATGTGTATTTGTATTAAAGAAACAGACCGTTATTAAACCGAGAAATGTCGACAACATTTAATAATGTGACAGTATTAGATTTTAAAGAGTATTTAATCATTAATATTTAACGGATCACGGATATTAAATCTGCGTCACACATATCCGCATGACAGGCCCATGAGTTACAAATAAGTCTACATGAAAAATGAAGTAACAGCACCACCAAGCGGTATGTGTAAGGAAGTTACTAAGATATGAAACATTAAGGAACGGCCAATCAGAGTTCATCACACAAACACAACTTGAGTCAGGATGGTCTCACAGACATTCTAACAATATTTTAAACTTTTATCCAATCAGATGTACAGATAACTTGTCCCATGGTGCATCTCATGTTTACTTCACCATATAAAAGTCCATTACACGTTGCCATCTTTGTCAGTTCTCTAATGCCTGCAGGCAGTATATATTATATCCATACATATATTCTACAACCCAGCAGGCATGTCAGTTCCCAGGTTCACCAAGGAGGAGAGCGCTGCACTGGTCCACGCCGTCAAGGACTTTTATCCCCAGCTGTTTGGGAACAAGAGGAGCTCGACAGATGCGCCTGTTAAGAAGGCCCTCTGGGAGTCTATCACCAATGCGGTTAGATTGGTGTGTGACGTCCAGAGGACCCAGGATCAGATCATGAGGAGATTCGGAGATATGAGGTTGCGTTTATCCAAAAAAGTCAACCTCATAAGGGACTGGGTACAAGCCCGTAAAAGAGGGGGCCAAAGAAAGGCCCCGCGGAAACTGTACCTACTTCCTTATGAGGTGACTTTATGCGAGCTCCTCAATCTCCGGGTCCCCAAAAGATTTCGATCCTCGCCATCCTCGGCCTCCTCTTCTTCCCTCCCAGCTGCGGGATCTGAAAGTCCTGACGCGGGGGACAGGGCAGATGCTTCTCCGTCCGGTGGCCTGGGAGGAGATAGAGAATCTGAACCAGGTAATTATCCAACTTCATATAATATCTTATTTATTTTTTTATAATCAAAAAACGTGTATATAGTCAGATACTAAACCTATACAGATCTCACAACATACACTACATATGATGTTTAGATATCTGATTTTAGATTAGTGACACATGAAATAGGAATGATGTTTCTTGCGCTCTACAGAATATGCGTCACAGAGCGGAAATGTAATTTCTCATCCACGTTAACATGGCTTTGCTGTAAGTTGCATTGCTTTATACATGTTGTTCAAATGACGGATGCGTAATTCCGCTTGGAATCATTGCGCAATGATCGCGAAAATGGAATTTCTCATCCACGTTAACATGGCTTTGCTGTAAGTGGCATTGCTTTATACATGTTGCTCAAATGACGGATGCGTAATTCCGCTTGGAATCATTGAGCAATGATCGCGAAAATGGAATTTCTCATCCACGTTAACATGGCTTTGCTGTAAGTGGCATTGCTTTATACATGTTGTTCAAATGACGGATGCGTAATTCCGCTTGGAATCATTGCGCAATGATCGCGAAAATGGAATTTCTCATCCACGTTAACATGGCTTTGCTGTAAGTGGCATTGCTTTATACATGTTGTTCAAATGACGGATGCGTAATTCCGCTTGGAATCATTGCGCAATGATCGCGAAAATGGAATTTCTCATCCACGTTAACATGGCTTTGCTGTAAGTGGCATTGCTTTATACATGTTGTTCAAATGACGGATGCGTAATTCCGCTTGGAATCATTGCGCAATGATCGCGAAAATGGAATTTCTCATCCACGTTAACATGGCTTTGCTGTAAGTGGCATTGCTTTATACATGTTGTTCAAATGACGGATGCGTAATTCCGCTTGGAATCATTGCGCAATGATCGCGAAAATGGAATTTCTCATCCACGTTAACATGGCTTTGCTGTAAGTGGCATTGCTTTATACATGTTGTTCAAATGACGGATGCGTAATTCCGCTTGGAATCATTGCGCAATGATCGCGAAAATGGAATTTCTCATCCACGTTAACATGGCTTTGCTGTAAGTGGCATTGCTTTACACATGTTGGTCAAAATTAAATGTGAATTCTTATATTAGTGACGAATACAGTATTCTTATTTTCAATATTATAGCTAATAAAAAACGAAGAATACAAATAAATTATAACATATGGCCATCAATTGATGATTATGAAATAACAACCAGAAATTATTAAAGATACAGTAAACAACACAACTGATTGAAAATAAGAGTCCAGGATATATTTATCATTAATTTAATTGAGGAAACAATTAACTCATGGGACTACCAAAGGATTAATATTTTTAAATTGATTTGTTAATAATGTAAAGTTTTTAAACATGGCATGATTAGTATTAATGATATGCAATCCTCATTTAATATATTACAGATATGGATGTGGCTGCTGGATCCTCAAGCCAGGGCTTGTCACAGTATGGTATGTCTCTTTTTAATTGACATTTGTCTTAGAAACATGGACAGAACATTACATACTAAATCCACATTGTTCAATATTTATATGTAATGTCTCTTTAATAGATGAAAATTAAATAATTCTTCGGATATCCTTAAATAACATATTAGATTTGAATTGCATGCTCAATACCATTCATTACATCAACATATGGAGTAGATAATTCATTAACAACAACATTGTCGAATCAATTTAATTTTAGATTAAAGGGATACTGAGCTACAATTATTAATGTAGTCATTTAGATACAGTATGCAATATTAATAAACATAAAAATATAATACTATCATCATATGTGACATATTCTATTGCTAAATGTATTTTAAAATCAAGAAAGTACGTTTATGTGCATCTAAATTTTGGTTGACCAACCTGGGTTTTTATTGATGATTGGTGGATACCTTCAACAAACAATATTTATTGAATCCAATATTGCTTATCTGCCTTTAAGATTAAAATCTAGCAACATTCTAATTATAATAGGAGTCAATGTTAAATAATTTTGAACAGTTTGAACATAGAAATCAATGATTTAAATTAATCATGTCAGTGTCCCTTTAAGACAAAATAGATTCATTCATCTTTACATTCTTTTGATTAAACAATATTGATATATAATTCACATATTCTCTGTTGGAGTTACTTTATAGATATCTGCATACTCTAACAGCACCATGATTACATATTTGTAATAATCAATTTTGTTTTGTATTGTGATAAATATGTGTTGTGTCCTAAACAAGATTACTGTACATTGCACAAATGGCTCGATGTGACACATGTGTTTGTTTAGATTTGTCAACAGATGCTCTTCAAAATGTGGTTTGTGTGTATTCTTTTAACCTCTTAAGGACATATGACGGAATTATTCCGTCATAAAACAATTGAGCAAACTGAAAGCTGTGTCCTTAAAGGGTTAAGAACATTGATCAATGGGTATATTTAGATATGCAATAGCATCGTATGAGATGATTTTGATTTTTTAATATAGTCTGACATTAAACATATGTTCAATACAGAATATTTAACAGAATCCCCTTGATTCAATCAAGCATTTTCTGGTGTAATGACTGCTCTATTCTTCACATTTTAAAGTTGATTAATGGTAAAATTCGAGACAGATGTGATTTAGTGATATCCCAAATGTGTTTCATAATATATATCTATATCATTCATAGAGAGAGTTGGTGTGGTGAGCCCACAGGAATCCAGCAGTGACATAGAGCCGCCTTTGCGGTCTCTTGGTAAGTCCATTGACTCATTTATATGTAATTGAAGGTGTATTGCTAATCAATATTATGATCATGATTCTGATGAAGCATAACATTAGAAAAAAAAAATAAGATTGTCTCTTCTGATTATATATTAATTTTCTTTTAATATTGAACGATTAATAATTTCAACTTTATTAGTCTCCACATTTGTTATTCAGAAGATGTATAACATATGTTTGTTTCCATGTTCTTTTTTTACAACAGTCATCAAGTGATACACACATGAGAAATCTTAAATGTTCTATGTACTATGCTTTTATGATTTTTACATTAATCCAAACAATACATCGAAAATATGAATAATTGAGAATAACAAATATAATGTAATTTGTATGCTCCATCAAAATGATGTAAATCATAACTTTGGGTGTGTATATCTTTAATGCAACATTGATGTGTGTCTTTGACCAACAGTAACATATGTTATAATATCTGTTGTTAACGTGTACACAACATGTTATGTTTTACAGAGATTGATTTAACATATGTGACGGAGGAGGAAGAGGCTGCCTTGGAGTCTAATGGTATGTGAAATATATCTATCATGTTTCCAACATGTTTGTTTATTTGAAATAATTTAATTGAAGACATTCAAAGTCTACATCTTTTGCACTTTAAAAAGGAATATTATTTGTCTGTTCAAATACACTACTGCCCCCTTTCTATATCAGGCAGCATGAAATATTTTGAATAGAAAATATGTAAAATTCATGACATCATTATGTCACATGCATATTCCAGGCCAAAACACAATAATAATGTTATAATTGTACAGACAGTCATTGATATTCATCTGAGTGCCTATATACATACCATATCCTCATTTCAGAATTGTTTACAAATTCAAATACACTTCGAAGTATATTGAAAACATAATCAATTTGAAATGCGTTGATTTGATGTCAGGATGTATGAGATGTTAATATATTTTCTTTAAATTTTCAGATGGATCCACCACTTCTGGTCATCTGGTTTCCGCCCCTGCCCAGTCACAGACCCCTCCCCATGCACAGACCCCTGACCATGGCCAGACCCCTGCACAGACCCAGACCCCTGCCCATGACCAGACTCCTGACCATGCCCAGACCACTGCCGGCCCTTCCCATAGTTCATATCCTGTCCCTCCCAAAAAACGCACCTACACCCCCCTTCGCCGCTCTCCCCGTATTATGGCCCGTACAGCTGCCCAGACCCAAACTCCCCACTCCCCAGCTGTACGGCCTACCCCGGAGCGGCAGCTCACCCCTCCCCAAGCCATTAACATCCCTCCCCAAGCCACTCCCATCCCTCCCCAAGCCAATCCCATCCCTCCCCCCTGTCTCAACCTTCATTGTCCTGGGTGTCGGATTGTCCTTCCCAGGCACAGCTGTAAGTATCATTCAAAATACACGTTATAAGATACTTAAATGTACAGTGAAGTTAAATTTTTTAAATTGTGATTCCAATCCAGCATGCAATGTTAATCAAATTTATAATTTACTACTCTTATGAATTATTCTTCATTCTCTTGATATTTTTTTTGAAACAAAGAAATTCCTATAATTAGTTTAAACAATAAAATAATTCTGGCCATCATTTCTTTATTGTTGGATGAATGTATCCATCAACCAGCAGGGACAAACAAAGTTGATAAACAAATATTGGCTTCCATAAAAAGCAACATTCTTGCATTCAAAATCTAGCTAGAGAATTAAAACATTTAATGAATATGTGTAAGTTTTAAAGATTTGTAATGTCATGCTCTATCTGAATCAGTCCATTAAATATTTAGGTTCAGTGTCCCTTTAATTGGATATCACTACATATACCAATCACCACTACTTGGATCCAACAATTTATGTACAAATGTTGATACATTATCTCTTGTCTAACCCAGTGGGAATGTAATTTCTTCAGGTTGCTATGTTTACACAGCTTGTCCTCAATGCCAAAATGTTTAAGGATAGGTGTGCCTACCACAGTATAATTTTAATTTTTAAATTGCTAATGTAAGTACAATGTAAATCCTTTAACAAGATTTGATACACTCAAGCTGTATAAGTGGATCATCTAAAACCAATTAAAGGGGACAACATGTTTGAGTTAAATGTCCCTTTAATGATTTCTGTCTGTCTGAATAACCTAATTCATGTGTAAAGAATAAATGTAAAATAATTGATGTAAAGAATTATTTGTCTTTATGATGACAATGTATGTTGTAAAAATTTTTCTTCTGTTGTGTAATTATCCTTAATATTTAATGTATTCTTTATTTTAGGCTGTGACTCAGCATGGCTCATGCTAGAAGGCATAGCAAGAGTAGAGCAGGCCGTGTTGAGGAACGCAGCTGTCCTGAGAGGGATGAACGACACCATGCAGGCCCAGCTCCGGGTTCAGGACTTGACTCTGCGTGCAATTATGAGATTAAGTTCAAGGCCTGAATCTGGAGCTGGACATGCACAGGACAATGAAGAGGATGACCAGTAAGTGGAGGATCTGGAGATGCTCCATGGTGGCAGATAAGAATCCTCCGTCCACATGTTGATTTTGTTTTTTTATTGTTGCCATTTGGCCTTTTTAAAAGTTTATTGTTGTGCCTGTTGCACTCTTTTACCTTGTCATATGTCTCCAATGGGGCTATGCTGGCCCTTGGCAACTCTCTTCATGGACTGTGATGCACTGTGTTACCTTGTCATATGTCTCCAATGGGGCTATGCTGGCCCTTGGCAACTCTCTTCATGGACTGTGATGCACTGTGTTACCTTGTCATATGTCTCCAATGGGGCTATGCTGGCCCTTGGCAACTCTCTTCATGGACTGTGATGCACTGTGTTACCTTGTCATATGTCTCCAATGGGGCTATGCTGGCCCTTGGCAACTCTCTTCATGGACTGTGATGCACTGTGTTACCTTGTCATATGTCTCCAATGGGGCTATGCTGGCCCTTGGCAACTCTCTTCATGGACTGTGATGCACTGTGTTACCTTGTCATATGTCACCAATGGGGCTATGCTGGCCCTTGGCAACTCTCTTCATGGACTGTGATGCACTGTGTTACCTTGTCATATGTCTCCAATGGGGCTATGCTGGCCCTTGGCAACTCTCTTCATGGACTGTGATGCACTGTGTTACCTTGTCATATGTCTCCAATGGGGCTATGCTGGCCCTTGGCAACTCTCTTCATGGACTGTGATGCACTGTGTTACCTTGTCATATGTCTCCAATGGGGCTATGCTGGCCCTTGGCAACTCTCTTCATGGACTGTGATGCACTGTGTTACCTTGTCATATGTCTCCAATGGGGCTATGCTGGCCCTTGGCAACTCTCTTCATGGACTGTGATGCACTGTGTTACCTTGTCATATGTCTCCAATGGGGCTATGCTGGCCCTTGGCAACTCTCTTCATGGACTGTGATGCACTGTGTTACCTTGTCATATGTCTCCAATGGGGCTATGCTGGCCCTTGGCAACTCTCTTCATGGACTGTGATGCACTGTGTTACCTTGTCATATGTCACCAATGGGGCTATGCTGGCCCTTGGCAACTCTCTTCATGGACTGTGATGCACTGTGTTACCTTGTCATATGTCTCCAATGGGGCTATGCTGGCCCTTGGCAACTCTCTTCATGGACTGTGATGCACTGTGTTACCTTGTCATATGTCACCAATGGGGCTATGCTGGCCCTTGGCAACTCTCTTCATGGACTGTGATGCACTGTGTTACCTTGTCATATGTCTCCAATGGGGCTATGCTGGCCCTTGGCAACTCTCTTCATGGACTGTGATGCACTGTGTTACCTTGTCATATGTCTCCAATGGGGCTATGCTGGCCCTTGGCAACTCTCTTCATGGACTGTGATGCACTGTGTTACCTTGTCATATGTCACCAATGGGGCTATGCTGGCCCTTGGCAACTCTCTTCATGGACTGTGATGCACTGTGTTACCTTGTCATATGTCTCCAATGGGGCTATGCTGGCCCTTGGCAACTCTCTTCATGGACTGTGATGCACTGTGTTACCTTGTCATATGTCTCCAATGGGGCTATGCTGGCCCTTGGCAACTCTCTTCATGGACTGTGATGCACTGTGTTACCTTCTCATATGGCTCATATATTCCTTATTTTTACAAGATTATTTATAAACGTTGTGTATGTTTTCTTACATACTAATAAAATACATTTTATTTCACGAATCTTTGTCCTGATTCTTCATGTTATTTTTTGAAAGCTCTAGTTTATGTTGTTGATCCTTAAAGGGACCTACCAAATATATTTGTAATAATAAAATCATATATGTAAGACAATAGTAAATGACTTTAAGATTAACATCTTCAATGTAATCTTATTATTTGTCTTTATATATTTTTCTCTTAGCTTTATCATTGCCTGATTATGATTAGCATAGTAATTGTTTTATATATGTATATATAGATTGTTATTTGTGTATATATGTATATTTCAATGTTCAGATCCATGTGTGTATTTAGAAACTCTGCATGAATTGATGCACCTTTACCAAATGATCTGAGTATTGATACAATGATATAATCCCTGTAAAGTGTTCATTTTATTGAAATAGTATTGTCTATGTGTATGCTCTTTTTAAAAACAAAATAATGTCCCTTTAAGTGATGGTGAGCACAATTGTTAATGAATGTATTTCCATTTCTAAAGCGTTTTTGTCCTTTTTACATGAACAAGGACATATAATCTTATTAATAAACAATCTTATTGTAATGTTGACAGCACATGTATTTCATTTTCAATTCTATATTATTGTAAAAGTGTAACCAAATAAATCTCTGTGTGTAATGCAAATAATTTAGATGATGAATATTTGTTAACAAAGATGTTAACAAAATACTTATCCTCCCATATATGGTTATAGGTAGGCTGACAATAATTAAACTTGAATAAATGACACGTTTAATCAATCCATGTATAACTATTGTTATTCCACAACAATCCAAACATATCTTAAAACATCAATGGCATATGTATTTCTCATGTGTATCTTTTAAATGTTAAAGATATACACCATAGCTATAGTTCAAGGGACAGTCAAGTCCGAAAAGATGAATCATGATTTGGTGACATTCCTAGATAGCAGTCTAGACACATACTAGTTCCTAAAATATAAATACGTTTCTTAGTGATATGCCAAGATGTCACTGAGTCCTTGTATTGTCTGCGGTTTTTCTGCGATCTCGGATGCGCCATGTTGCTTAAGACGTCACCTGCCAGACTGTCCAATGATTCCTTGTATTGACTGACGTTCTTACGTGATCAAGAATGTGCCTTTTATTGGATTGCGTTTTGACGCGATCAAGGATGCGCCTTTTTTTTGGCGTTCTTACGTGATCAAGAATGTGCCTTTCATTGGATGGCGTTCTTACGTGATCAAGGAAGCGCCATGTTAAGACGTCACATGCAAAGGTAAAAAAACGTCTGATTGGATTACGTAGTCCCGCAATATTTGTGCACGTTAAAAACGTTTGTGACTGCAGCCAATTTTAAAAACCTTGCGAATATGTATTATTTGCATCATGTTACATTGTTGACCCGTAGCTGATAAAGACCAACACATTCTCTTTTGCTGGATGTCTGGTTGAATAAACGAACGAAAGCAAAATGTTTTCATGCATATGATATTTCGAGGCAAGTGCAAATCTCTATAGTCCATGTTTAATATGTTTGTCAACAATGTTCCTTTTTCTGAAAAATGACTGTTGTGTTTAATGTTAAAGATATCTAATTAATAAATATGCGCTATTGTGTTTGAATAAAGTAATCAATATGCATTTATATTTATCATATGCTAAATATATGATGCCGACTTCTTCTAAATGTAATTTCGTTGTATATTTTATTAAAGGTTCATTAGACACTCACATTATAAATCAAAAGCTTTGATTTTGTCTCTAGTTAGATAGTCCATTGTTTAACCAATACGTTTATTTTTTCTTCTGTTCTACGAAAATGTAAGTAATTTTCTGACTCCTCGCAAAGCCTCTGAGTTTCATGTGAGTACCATCTCCAGCTTTCTCCAGTTTGTGTAAAGGGTCTTTTCATATGTTAATGATGGGGTATTGTCTTGTTTTACGGTTGTAATGGGGGTTCATCTATATTTTCAATATAGCTAACCCAATTTTATTTTCAAGTGTTTGAAGCTTTGTAATATTGATATCAGTATATGTTAATCTTGTTGTTTGTAGTAGTGTCTATTACATACAGTTCTGTTAAAAATATAGTATACTGTCCCTTGAATGCAAATGTTGTTTTTTGTATCATGTATGAGATCCACATTGTTTAATCTTCAAATATATTATTGTTAGCATATTTTCACCCCCCCCTCTCCTAAAAGGACTTTAAACCATATTCATTGTTCAAACAAATGTCTTTACAATAAAATATTAACACAATAATGTCTCTTAAAGAAAATAGACTTTATTTAACACGTCAATATAAATGTGATTTCAATATTTATTTTTTCACAAAGTACATGTAGATATACCAACAAGCTTCAAATATGTGTTAGCATATATAATGTTGTTAAAGGGACAGTTTCGAAAACAAATAATGTTTTGCATTATTCTAAAAGTCAATTATGTAATATCAATGATATCAAATGTTTCTCAACAATTGAACATTTGTCTGTGTTTATTTAAATTTGCTAGCTAAACCTATGAGGTTGGTGTGCTCATTTCTTCGATCTTGAAGAGTGCTTGTAATCATTATACAATTTGAGCACTAGAGGGCATTTGGATAGCATTTGTATATGTAAAACCTTGTGCTCATACAGCATATTATTGACCATGTATTGATCATTGATATCTAAAATGTTGTTATGTCTGAACAACAAATAAGTGGTCATTTTTCATAGTCAGAGATACAAGGGTAAGCACATAAGTCACACGTATTTCTCCATGTTTTGTTGTTTCCAACTTTATAATGCGTAATACAGTGTTTTCTTTGTAATCAATAATTTTCTGACTGTCCCTTTAAGCTGTGTTATTGGCATTCAAACAGTAATATGCCATCATGGATAATTGTAATGGTAATTTTGTTTGCGATTCAGGAAACAGTTTGGACATCACATCACAGAAACCAATCAATATCATGAACAAGGATAGGTATGTGATGATGTGGTTTTCACACACTTATAACCCACACTCTGCAAACAATCTCCCTCCATGGACCCGGTCCCATAGAAGTCGATTATATACAGAGTGTGGTCCACAAGTGTATGAAAACCACATCATCACATACCTATCCATTACACATTAAATTAAAAAAACCAGTAAAGATGAAAAAAAATACTTACTTCCTCTTCCTTCCCCTCTTCCCACGGGGCTGAGGCTCTGGGAGAGGCAACTGCCGACTCCAAAGAGTTCTCCTTGGAGCTGTTGTGGGAAGAGTGGAAGGAAGAGTACTGGGACGACCAAGGTGAGGAGAAGATGGATGAGGAGGAGAAGATGGATGAGGAGGAGAAGATGAATGAGGAGGAGAAGATGCATGAGGAGGAGTAGATGGATGAGGAGGAGTAGATGGCCCGGCAGAAGGAGATGGGCCGGCAGGAGGAGATGTGCCGGCAGGAGGAGATGGCCCAGCAGCAAGAGGCCCAGCAACAAGAGGCCCAGCAACAAGAGGCGGACCAGGAGGTAGACCAGCATGCGCCTCCCGGAAAAAAGTGAACATTTCTTGGTGAAGCTGAAATATTCTGGTTTGTCCTTCTTCAATTCGATTCAGTATGGTGATGATTTGATTTTGTCCTTGAATAATTTGATTTTGGCCATCAAGTATTCTGTTGCGTCCTTCGATATTTTCTATCCGGGAGGTACGCATCTGGTCTATGTAGTCCAGTAGAACCCGCACCTCCGCTATTTCCTCTTGTTGGGCTTGTTGTTGTACCCGTGCACGGCGGGGTGCCCGTGCACGGCGGTGTGTGGGTTCTTGAGGTGCCTCGGGTTCCACAGGATCCTCCTGTGCTTCCGGGGCCTCTTGATCATCTCCCGTGCGCTCTTCGTCACGGGGGGCCTCTTCCCTCCGAAGTGGAAATTCCTCCCCACCACTCTCATCCCGGGGAGATGCATGAGGCTGTGTTTCCTGTGCTGCCTCCTCCCCAGACTCTGTATATTAAAAAAACAAAAAAAACAAAAATGTATATATTAGCATATTAGAAAATCAAGCTTTAAATGACTTAGCTTACGATACAATTACAAATGCAGAATCATTAATCCACTTAGAAATCTAACAAACAATCAATACGATTTCAGCTTTTTCATAAACCGTGTTTGTGATATCTGGTCAATATGAATGTTTTAGCGTTTGTTTTCAGTCTGTTTAAATGCACACCTAACCTATAGCCTAGATACTGATGTAACCGCAAAGTAATTGAATGCGTGTAAACAACGTTATAGCATTAATCGGATCCTTAACACATGAAACCCAATGTTTTATCTTTCATGATTTAGAAGCATACATTTTTTATCAACTTTCGAATGTACTTTTATTATCTAATTCGCTTAATTCTCTGGATATTCTTTGCTGAAAAGCATATCTAAATATGCTTAGAAGATGCTGATTGTTAGCTGAATATAGCTGCCTCCTGTGATTGTTTCACCGTGTGCATGGCTATTTCTTCCTTAAAATATATCTCAAGAAGGATTCAAATTAGGTAATTTAAGTACATTTGAATGTTTTGTCAAATTGTATTCGCTACCTCAATCATGAAAGTAAATGTTTGCGTATAGTGTCCATTGAAATACATTCGTATGTGAAATTATTGTTCAATGAGCTTACCGTCAGATGAGAGTGGCAGGTTCCCGGTATCAATTCCTCCGATACCGACTACTTCCACCTCGGAGATGCTGGGCCGCAACATTTCCTCCCATCGGCAGTACTCGATTTCAAGGGCAGGTCCGCCACCGGTTCCTGCGGCATGTCGTGCCTCCAGACCTAACTTTTTTTTGAGTTCCTGTTTACAGTCCCGGTAGCGATGTTTGATCGAATCCATATCTCGGTTCCGGCCACCCACTGCATTGACTGCATTCCTGATCTCATTCCAGAGCCTCCTCCTGTCAGTCGGGGTTGTCTTTTGGTGCTGCAGCCTCCTATGCCTGGCCATATAGGCCTCTACGAGGGCCTCCTTCTCCTCCATCGTAAACCTCGCCTCCCTAGTCGCCTTGGCCTTCCCCTGTGATGATGCCCTCTGTTTCCCGGACTGTGAAGCCCTACTCTGACCG
Organism: Bombina bombina; assembly: GCF_027579735.1. Classification (NCBI taxonomy): domain Eukaryota; kingdom Metazoa; phylum Chordata; class Amphibia; order Anura; family Bombinatoridae; genus Bombina; species Bombina bombina. The sequence goes on along the minus strand of NC_069500.1, from coordinate 972,399,924 downwards.
CCACTGGGCCCAGCCACTTGGTCATCTTGAACCAAGTGGCTGGGTCCACCCACCGCTTCCACCCCCGCTTCCTGCCCCCCTTCCTGCCCTGTTCCTCTCCCCCTCCCTCTACTCCCCCCTCTACCTGTCCCCTGCCTGGCCTCCATCTCTTCCCTAAACTAAACCCCAAATAATCAAACAAAAAGTGAGTGTGATGAAATGAAAGGGGGTCAAAATAAAGAACTAAAAAGACAAAAAAGGTGCTTAAAGTGTGAGAGGGATGTAAAAAAACAAAGAGGGTAAGGAGTATTTAAATAAACGAAAAGAAGAAGAAGACTAAAAGGAGGATATGTAAACTAAATGTAACTAGGGGATGGGTATGGGATGGGTATGGGGTATGGGATAAGAGTAAATGGGATGAAAGGGAATGGGACTACAAGGAATGGGGTATGGAGTGTAGTATGAGGGGGTAGGGGGTATGGAGTGTATGTAGTGTTATTGATAAGTGTATGTATGTATTGAATGTGTTTGCGTGTAAATGTGTTAAGTGTACAGAAAAATCACTCGCTCGCTAACTCACACTACTACTAATTCTCACTAACAAACACTCCCACTAACTCTCACTAACTACCAGTAACTTACGCTCCCACTAACAACTCTCACTAATAACTCCCACTAACTCACTCACGCTCCCACTAACAGACTCTCTCCCACTCCCACTAACTCCCACTAACTCACTCACTCTCTCACGCTAACACTAACTCACTCTCAAAAATTCTCAAACTCTCTAATCTTAAACCTCCAATCTCCAAAGACCCAACAGCAACACAGTCAAAGAAGCCCTGCTTGTGTGGTGCTTATATACCCTGTGTAAATGTTTAATGATGTCCCAATTTCCGTTGTAAATAGTGTTCAGGTGTGCTTTATTAGCAATTAATATTATTGCAATGTGTATTAAGTGTGTGAATTTGCGCATGCTCATTTAGAGTTGGTATTTGTGGAATGTGTAGAATGCGATGATGTCATAGTGGTCGTTTTCTCTTTCATTGTACAATAGTATTCTTTTTAAATGTGAATTTGCGATGGTGTGTTCTTCGTGAAGTGTTGTATATGTATGTTTGTCATAATATATAGTGATATTGAATGCGATTTTTTTTCTAGTGTATGTATATCTTTTTTAATCCTTGTTGTTATTTTGCGAATTTCCGCATCTTAAAGTATATGCGTATTCCCCGTATAAAATTTTATTACAATTTCCCCCGCTTGTGAATGTGTAATGCTTGTGTTCTTTGTTGATTAATTGTTGTTGTGACATTAGCGGCGTGTTATTGTTGTGCATGATGTGGTATGCGTCATATGACCGAGCTGTGCGTATTCTCGCGAGATCGAGTGTTAGGTGAAAAAATCAATTTTTTGCCTTTCCCATTGATCTCTATGGGAGACTGTCTAACGCGGGCAGGATTACCCGTGTGACATACACGCGTTAAGAGCATCGTTAGATGGTCTTATTTGAACTCTAAATACCGGAGTCAAACAATGCCGTGCGTTAGACATAAAACACGCGTGGCGTTAGCAACCCATCTACCGCCGAACTCCAAATCTAGGCCCTAGTGTTTTACAGCTATTAAACCTAGATCATGGTTAATGACCGTATATAATGAGCTGACATCACAGCTTACTAGAATATAATTATTTTCCCATTTGATTTCCTTTAATATTTTTAAAAGTTCTGTGGAATCTTTTAGATAGGCCAGTAGATCTTTCACATATCCTTGAAGAATTGTGTCTACATATAGGGACAGATTTTAACGTTTTAAACAATTTATTTTTATCAATGGAAGGAGAATATCCCTGTAGGACAGAGTTTGAGGATAAGGAAAAACTGCTCCAGAATATCAGACTTTGAGAACCAGATTGAAGTCCTGGTTGAAAAATTCAAAGATAGAGGATATGAGGAAGAGCTTGTAAATAAAGCAGTAGTGAGGGCAAGGGGGACTGATAGAAGGTCTCTCCTTTCGTACAAACAAAAGAACATCGAAAAAGATCCAAATTTAATTAATGTACCCTTTATCACTGACTTTAGTACTGATCACGGTCTAATGAGGAAGATACTAAATAAGCATTGGTCCATACTTAGAGCAGATCCTGTGATAGGGGACATACTTCCACATAAACCAAAATTAATATTTAGAAAGTCTAAAACTTTAAAATCTATGTTAGCCCCTAGTGTGTTTAAAGATAAGAAGAAACAGTGTCACACCCAAAAGAACTTATATGGGGAAAAGATATCGGGTTTTTTCCCCTGTTATTCCTGCAAAGCCTGTCAGCATAGTGACAAAAGATGCCTCCTGAATGTACATACTACAGGAGAAGATATTGTGATAAAGGACTGCATTAGATGTACCACTAAGGGGGTTATCTATGTTTTACAGTGTACCTGTAATTTGTTATACTTTGGAGAGACAAAGAGGATGATTAGAGATAGGATAAGGGAACATCTCTTGTTCATTGAAAAGAGAGTAGACAACACAAGGCTCTACAAACATTTTAAAGAGGTACACAATGGGAGGACAAACGATCTGAAATATTGGGGAATACTACATGTGAAACAAAATTGGAGGGGAGGAAATATAGATAGGTATCTACGATTAAAGGAGGCAGAGTATATTTATAAATATGACACCCTTTATCCGGCTGGCCTAAATTCAGAGCTAGACATTTCACCTTTTTTATTAGATTAGGGATTTATAGTATGCACTATCCAATCTTTGGCTATTTTTTAATATATTTTCAATTTATTTATGTCTCACATATTCAGTATATTCACTACACCTTATAATATTATGATTCACTTGTTGTGTACAGTCAGTCTATGTACTGCACTTATAAAGTTATTTTTTTTTTACTGTTAATAAAAATATGTCTTACTATTTATATAATAGTTTATCCATTCACTTGTTAAACACTAGTAATTATTGATCTTTTATATATACATTTTTTGTTGCCTGCAATACCACATTGTTGCCAATACCACTGCATTTTGTTATACCACCTTTAATAATCACCAATAAAGTTTGACCAATAAGGAAGCAGGATCACCCTTTAAATAAGTTTCAGTGCTGCAACGACTTCATCTTGAAAAAGCCCTGTTAAGGGAGAAACGCGTTGATGTGTTTAAGTTGCAGTTTTATTATCCAGGATCTATCTGTGGACTTGTACCTGTATTGATGCAATACTGCCGTGGTGTTTTTATATTCTTGTTGGAGACAAATGAGATACCCGACAAGCTACCACTAACCCAGACACCTGGCGTTCCCTGATTAGACCGCTGTCTAAATGTGTGGCATTTGTTTTCCGATCCGAATAATATTTGGTGCAGACTCCATGGACTTTTTACAATAACCAGTATCCTGCGTGCTAATAGGCACTAAAGAGCGGATACATTACGTAACTGGAATCGGCATTTACACCCATCTGGCTGGCGGTTTGGAATGGACCAATAGGATCATGACTACGGAACAGCTCCCACACAAGTGATGTCACACAGTCACGTTTGCGAGCACTGACGGAGGTGCTACGGCTGTAAGCCGCTATCTCGGACTGCCATCGGGAACATACTAGGTAACAGTCCCCGCATTATTTGGAATTGTTCTTAAGTATTAACATTACTCTGATTTGGAGTTTTAAGTGACTTATTTTTATATGTGGTGGCAACTTTTTTTATTTCATTTTTCTGTTTTTAATGGAGACGTCCGTTTGTTAGATTGTTTGCTACATATGTTTATTTCTATACATGCAATCATTAATATTTAAATAAATTTGGCATAGCCATTATTTTATTAATTTCTGGTCCTCTTTTTTGGTGTAGTTACATATCATTATTTCTATATCCACCTTCAGCTATAGCGCTCCTGTTTCTGAGTGTAATATATTTGATTTTACCTATGTGAGGGACACTTTGATTTCTCAGGAGTTTGGTGGTGCACTCAGTGCACACTAGTATATGTTTTGCTGTAATCAATCTTTGATAGATAGTGAAACAAATTAGATGACAATTCTCTTGTGCCCATCTTCATACAGAAATGTCTGAAAACCATGAAACTGTCATGCTCGGCTGAGTAGGTTCAGGGGTTTGGAGCATGTGCAAGGTGATGGCTGAGTTAAGCTGAGAGGATGTGAAGAGGTGAGTAGGACTCAGTATACCAGAATGGAAACACAGAACAAAGAAGGGCTTTTCTGAAAGTAACTTTACTAAGGTAATGCAAGGAAAACAAGAGGTAAAGCACATCGAGGTTATATTCCAAACTGATAATAAACAAATGAAAGTCTTTGCAAAAGAACAGTTCAAGCAGAAGTCCTTCAACAGACACAGATGACCCTTACGAGTACTTGATATTAGGATCAAAGTGGGCATACACGGGTATTAGAGCCAGGGTACTTGGTATCATATGCCAGTATCTCGGTAAGGCAACTTGGTTTCAGGAAGGGGCCGAGCATACGCCAGTATCTCGGTAAGGCAACTTGGGTTCAGGAACAGGCCGAGCATACGCCAGTATCTCGGTAAGGCAACTTGGTTTCAGGAAGGGGCCGAGCATACGCCAGTATCTCGGTAAGGCAACTTGGTTTCAGGAAGGGGCCGAGCATATGCCAGTATCTCGGTAAGGCAACTTGGTTTCAGGAAGGGGCCGAGCATATGCCAGTATCTCGGTAAGGCAACTTGGGTTCAGGAACAGGCCGAGCATACGCCAGTATCTCGGTAAGGCAACTTGGGTTCAGGAACAGGCCGAGCATACGCCAGTATCTCGGTAAGGCAACTTGGGTTCAGGAACAGGCCGAGCATACGCCAGTATCTCGGTAAGGCAACTTAGTTTCAGGTAGACAAATGTCACAGTAGAGTTGCTTAGACTCAGCAAGCAGATAAACATACAGTTCTTACAGCAGTGGAGTTTAGTACCAACAGCCAAGGAAGTATACAGGTACTCACAGCAGAGGTACTTGGCTTCAGGATAAACAGATGTCACAGTATAGTTGCTTAGACTCAGCAAGCAGATTAACATACAGTTCTTACAGCATGGTGATAGACACAGTAGCCAAGTAAGCATACAGGATACAAAAGAATTGTCAGAATACAAGCCAAGGGTCAGTAGCCAGGAAAGCAGTCCAATCTTTCATAAAGCAAAAAGGGGAGTCCAGAAGAATGGTCAATCAGCAAGCCGAGTTCAGATGCCAGGGATCCAACAACAAAACAGGAATTCAGGAAATAGAACAGAGTTAAAAACAAAGGAAATCAATCACAATGTCAAGGCACCAAATGATTAGTGAAGCAGCCCTTTATAGCAGAGCTGATTAGAAAACTACCTGCAGCTGGCAAGCAGGTGGAGCCAGAGAGTAATCCACTGCAGGTAACAGGTCTCCAAAAAGCTGCAAACATAAACAGATACCTCTGGTGGCACAGGAAAAGAAAAACAGGCTGGGAACCAGGAGTCCCAGGTCAAATCCAGGCACGGCCGTGACAGTTCCCCCCTCCTAAGGACCCTCTCTGAGCAGCCTTAGCTTCTTCGTATCTTAGAAGGTCCACTTTACGGACCACAGTCCCATCAGAGGCAAGGATACATTCAGGAGGTATAATGTCGGTTCTCGGGCCTTTCTGAAGAAAGTCCTGGCAAAGAGTTGCAACAGTGGTTCCTTTAGATTTTATTCTGGAGCATTTAGGCAGATGACCCGTGTTCCTTCCCCGGACTGCAGTTTGGGGCTCTGACTCTTCCGAGTCTAAATATTCATAAATTGTAGAAAACACATCTGAATTATCTTCCTCAGTGACAGAAGATTCTGTGGGTGGTAAGGTTCCAACTAGAACTGGTGATACCTGAGTCCAAGGGTTTTGGAAAGTTAAGGAAACAGATGAACCAGTCTCCTGCTGGTGACTGGATGAAACGGAACCCTTTTGAAATGAAGGAACAGAAACTTCCAGAGAAGAAGCAAAGTCAGATTTTATGTGAGAAGTACCAGTTTCATCTGGGAGATGTTGCACCAGGATATTATGTAACCGGTCCTCTGCCATCTTTGTTGTTGGGTTTGAGGTACTCTTCCCAACTGTTACCACAGCAGATGAAGCAGAACTAGTAGCTGAGGAGTCTTGGGTAGATCTCTTCGGAGGTCTCACTGGACAGTAGGAGATGACATGGCTAGAGCCCCCACAATAAAAACAGAGCCCTTGAGTTCTCCTTCTTGTAATCTCCGTAGGCGAAAGAGGTGCTATAGCAGCTTTGATGTTACCCTCTGCAGTAGTTTTGGAAGACTTTCCTTTACATGTTACTGAGGCAGCTCTGGGAGGTATATAGGAAGTCAGAACTGTGGAAGATTTCTCTGGAGTTAATTGGCAAAAAACATTTAGAAAAAAATGTCTCTGAGTGTCAAATAAAGTCTGAATGTCTGTGGCATAGGACTGTGTTATACGTTGCACCTTATCAGGAAGGTCTTGAAAAAACTGTTGCATTAGCTGTGCCATGTTTGCCACTTGTTCTAGTAGGGCTTTCAAAACTGGTACCACCTCTGCAAGCTCCAATGTGTGGCCTTGACATTCTGTCATGCTCAGCTGAGTAGGTTCAGGGGTTTGGAGCATGTGCAAGGTGATGGCTGAGTTAAGCTGAGAGGATGTGAAGAGGTGAGTAGGACTCAGTATAACCGAATGGAAACACTGAACAAAGAAGGGCTTTTCTTAAAGTAACTTTACTAAGGTAATGCAAGGAAAACAAGAGGTAAAGCACATTGAGGTTATATTCCAAACTGATAATAAACAAATGAAAGTCTTTGTAAAAGAACAGTTCAAGCAGAAGTCCTTCAACAGACACAGATGACCCTTACGAGTACTTGATATTAGGATCAAAGTGGGCATACACGGGTATTAGAGCCAGGGTACTTGGTATCATATGCCAGTATCTCGGTAAGGCAACTTGGTTTCAGGAAAGGTCCGAGCATACGCCTGTATCTCGGTAAGGCAACTTGGTTTCAGGAATGGGCCGAGCATACGCCAGTATCTCGGTAAGGTAACTTGGGTTCAGGAAGGGGCCGAGCATATGCCAGTATCTCGGTAAGGCAACTTGGGTTCAGGAAGGGGCCAAGCATACGCCAGTATCTCGGTAAGGCAACTTGGGTTCAGGAAGGGGCCAAGCATACGCCAGTATCTCGGTAAGACAACTTGGTTTCAGGAAGGAGCCGAGCATACGCCAGTATCTCGGTAAGGCAACTTGGTTTCAGGAAGGGGCCGAGCATACGCCAGTATCTCGGTAAGGCAACTTGGTTTCAGGAAGGGGCCAAGCATATGCCAGTATCTCGGTAAGGCAACTTGGTTTCAGGAAGGGGCCGAGCATACGTCAGTATCTCGGTAAGGCAACTTGGGTTCAGGAACGGGCCGAGCATACGCCAGTATCTCGGTAAGGCAACTTGGGTTCAGGAAGAAGTCGAGCATACGCCAGTATCTCGGTAAGGCAACTTGGGTTCAGGAACAGGCTGAGCATACGCCAGTATCTCGGTAAGGCAACTTGGGTTCAGGAACAGGCCGAGCATACGCCAGTACCTCGGTAAGGCAACTTGGGTTCAGGAACAGGCCGAGCATACGCCAGTATCTCGGTAAGGCAACTTAGTTTCAGGAAGACAAATGTCACAGTAGAGTTGCTTAGACTCATCAAGCAGATAAACATACAGTTCTTACAGCAGTGGAGTTTAGTACCAGCAGCCAAGGAAGTATACAGGTACTCACAGCAGAGGTACTTGGCTTCAGGATAAACAGATGTCACAGTAGAGTTGCTTAGACTCAGCAAGCAGATTAACATACAGTTCTTACAGCAGTGGAGTTTAGTACCAACAGCCAAGGAAGTATACAGGTACTCACAGCAGAGGTACTTGGCTTTAGGATAAACAGATGTCACAGTATAGTTGCTTAGACTCAGCAAGCAGATTAACATACAGTTCTTACAGCATGGTGATAGACACAGTAGCCAAGTAAGCATACAGGATACAAAAGAATTGTCAGAATACAAGCCAAGGGTCAGTAGCAAGGAAAGCAGTCCAATCTTTCATAAAGCAAAAAGGGGAATCCAGAAGAATGGTCAATCAGCAAGCCGAGTTCAGATGCCAGGGATCCAACAACAAAACAGGAATTCAGGAAACAGAACAGAGGCAAAAACAAAGGAAATCAATCACAATGTCAAGGCACCAAATGATTAGTGAAGCAGCCCTTTATAGCAGAGCTGATTAGAAAACTACCTGCAGCTGGCAAGCAGGTGGAGCCAGAGAGTAATCCACTGCAGGTAACAGGTCTCCAAAAAGCTGCAAACATAAACAGATACCTCTGGTGGCACAGGAAAAGAAAAACAGGCTGGGAACCAGGAGTCCCAGGTTCAAATCCAGGCACGGCCGTGACAGAAACCTTGGAGCTCCAAAGTACTGTAAATGAACTCCAAAAGAATTTATAACTTGATTTAAGTGCATTATGCTGAATCAAAGTGTTTTAAGGACACAAAATGATGATAATCTTTTTATCTCTGTAGGAAATGTTGCTGCAGTAGACAGATTTGCATCTAGATGACTTGACAAAATAAATGGTTGAGATAAACTTCATAGGTATCTTCCTCCAGGCTCTGACTTTCATGGTATTTTATAGCAAACTAGCATCAGCTTGGTTAGTCAGGGAATTAACCCCGTGTGTTGTAGATGTTTTTCCCCCTTGTATTGTAAAACCTTTGAGTTGTTTATGATATAGCCATGGAGCTAAAGAAGCTCTTCTGTTTAATGATAGTGGTGTTAACCACTAGAGCAGAGCTTTCCAAACTTTTCATGTTGGTGACACACTTTTTAAACCTACATCATTTTGCGACACAGTAATTCAGTTGTACTAGCAAACAGGAGTTTAAACTAACTTGTTTTAAGAGATACGGACTATCCATATATCAAGGGAGATAGCTGCAGAAAAAAAAAACACTTTGACTTCTGACTTCAGCTCAGGGTTTAAGCTGCTGCCCTCAGACCTCTGCGAGTTGTACTTACTACTGCCCACACTGCAAACACACTGCTATCCCACTCACTGACTACACATGCAGTCGCGAGCCGATTGAGGAGACTACACGTGCAGTCAGGAGCCAATTTCCCGCCAAAGCCACCAATGGGAATAGTTTCAGTTCCCACTGAGCTGCGCCAATAGGTATCAATCACAAGTCAACAATGTGATATGCGTAGCAAGCAGGCGGAAAGTTGGAAACAAAAAAAAAAATTAAAGAAAAATTTAAATTAAAAAAAATTTGTGCTGAAGCAGGGACAAACCTACAAACTGCTGCCGACACACTAATGTGTCACGACACACAGTTTGGAAAGCACTGCACTAGAGAAATATAATTTAAATAGTGATAAAGCAAAATCACTCTCTCTCTAATTTCTGCTATTAGAGTAATTAAAAACTTGGTGAAGATTCTTGGAATTGTGGAAACCCATAATGCAAAAATGTAGAAATAGTGTGTGATAGCACGCCAATCCTCAAGGGGGATTCTAACAACAACATATAATCAGAAATAAACAATGTAAAAAATCTAAAAAATAGAATAATCCTTTAAACTGACAAATAATAGTCCATACAACCAATAATGTCCAAAAGGTTGAGGTAGCTCCCAAAGAATGTAGTGGTCAGCTCTCTGTCATAGGAGGGTCAGGATTCTGACAAAACGATTGATCTAGAAGAGAAGAACACAGATGCGCCCAATGGCCTAATACCAAATACACAGGATGGATTCAATATAGGCAAGAAATATACTCGCAAACTGTAAAGGGATACAGAGCCAACATAGCCCAGCACAGTTTGATACAGGATGTATCGTGTGCCTATTTCCTATATATACACATCCTGTATCAAACTGTGCTGGGCTATGTTGGCTCTGTATCCCTTTATATAGGAACATTTTGGACACCACAGGCGAGGTCTCTTCCTTGGATTTCTGGCTGCACTCGTTCAGTTTGCTGGGCAACTGTGAGGTTCCAGTCTGCATCTTTGCACCCCAGGGTGCAGTTTGTTTGTGAGTATATTTCTTGCCTAAATTGAATCCATCCTTTGTGTTTGGTATTAGCCCATTGGGCACCTCTGTGTTCTTCTCTTCTAGAAAACCAGAAAGGAATGATCAGAAACTAATAAAGGTACCCCCCCCCCCCACACACTACAATATATAGATACTGTGCAAGGATGCATGCTAACGGACAATGTAAATAAGCAAACTTGTGGTCCATGGAAAAAATAGATACATTTCCTTCCATATCTAATCTTTTTGAATATATCCTATGTATAGTGTTATGAAATATATTAGCACATTACACATAAGGACAATAATAAAAGCAAGGTATGTTCAAAACCTATTTGTCTGTAACAGACTATGTCCAAATGCCCTTGATCTGAGCCGGAACATTTGGATAACTGCATTATTACTGCAACCTGTTCTGCTGGAATGAGCACACCTTCACGACCCCTTGATTTTAGATTTGTAACTACAAGCTTTTCTGATTTAGCAAATTCTCCCATATAAATTCCCTTAATAGCATCAGAAAAAATAAACTTCTCAGATATACAGGCATAATTTTAAATCAGTCTCAAGAAGTAGAGGCTTGCTAAACATAATCTAAATCTTAATTCACATTAAAGGAAAAGTGTACCCAAAACGTTTTTATTGATTAAAAAGATAGCTAATTTATTTTATTACTCATTCCCCAGTTTTGCATAAGATAACCAACATTGTTATATTAATATTCTTTTTACCTCTGTGATTACCTTGTATCTAAGCCTCTGCAGACTGTCCCCTTTATCTCAGTGCTATTTACAAACTTGCATTTAAGCCAATTAGTGATGTTTCACAAATAACTCCTTGAGATTGAGCACAATGTTATCTGTATGGCACATGTGAACTAGTACTGTCTGGATTTCAAAATCTGATAAAATGAACCAAGATAAGAAGTGGCCAGCAGGGGCTTAGAAGCAGTCAGACCTAAAGGGGGATAGTTATCAACGTGTCAACTTTCCTGCCTTCGCCGGCCCAATACGCCCGCCTAAGCTCGCCTACCATCGCCGCCGCGGACCTGAAAAAATTCGCCTAAGTTATCAATAAATCTGTCAAAAAGCCGCGCACCAAGTACGGGGCGATGAGCAGCGGACTGTGAGAGTTATCACTCATCTGATCTCGCTGCTCTTCGGCTTTTTCACAGCTTTATTGCTAGCCTGTCACTAAGCACCCACACTAAACTACACTGTTCTACCCCCTATACCGGTGCCCCCGGAGCCCCCCGCAACTCAATAAAGTTACTAACCCCTAAACAGCCGCTCCTAGACCCCGCTGCAACTCTTATAAATGTATTAACCCCTAAACCGCCGCAACCTACATTATACCTAGTAACCGCTATCCTGCCCCCCCTATACCGCCGCCCTCTATAATAAAGTTATTAACCCCTATCCTGCTGATCCCGCACCTTGCCGCAACTAAATAAATAGTTTAACCCCTAAACCGCCGCAACCTATATTACATTTATTAACCCCTAATCTGCCCCCCCTACACCGTCGCCACCTATAATAAATTTATTAACCTCTATCCTGCCCCCCACTACACCGCCGCCACTGTAATAAATTTATTAACCCCTAAACCTAAGTCTAACACTAACCCTAACACCCCCCTAACTTAAATATTAATTAAATACATCTAAATATTATAACTCTTATTAACTAAATTAATCCTATTTAAAACTAAATACGTACCTTTAAAATAAACCCTAATATAGCTGCAATATAAATAATAATTATATTGTAGCTATCTTAGGATTTATTTTTATTTTATAGGTAACTTTCAATTTATTTTAACTAGGTACAATAGCTATTAAATAGTTATTAATTATTTAATAGCTACCTAGCTAAAATAAAGAGAAATTTACCTGTAAAATAAAAACTAACCTAAGTTACAATTACACCTAACACTACACTATACTTAAATAAATTATTCCTATTTAAAACTAAATACTTACCTGTAAAATAAACCATAAGATAGCTACAATGTAATTAATAATTATATTGTAGCTATTTTAGGATTTATATTTATTTTACAGGTAACTTTGTATTTATTTTAGCTAGTTAGAATAGTTATTAAATAGTTATTAACTATTTAATAACTACCTAGCTAAAAGAAATACAAAATTACCTGTAAAATAAATCCTAACCTAAGTTACAATTAAACCTAACACTACACTATCATTACATTAATTAAATAAATTAACTACAAATAACTACAATTAAATACAATTACATAAACTAACTAAAGTATAAAAAATAAAAAAAGCTAAGTTACAAAAAATAAAAAAATAAGTTACAAACATTTAAAAAATATTACAACAATTTTAAGCTAATTACACCTAATCTAAGCCCCCTAATAAAATAACAAAGCCCCCCAAAATAAAAAAAATCCATACCCTATTCTACATTAAAAAAGTTCAAAGCCCTTTTACCTTACCAGCCCTTAAAAGGGCCTTTTGTGGGGCATGCCCCAAAGAAAACTGCTCTTTTGCCTGTAAAAGAAAAATACAACCCCCCCAACATTAAAACCCACCACCCACATACCCCTTATCTAACCCAAATCCCCCTTAAAATAACCTAACACTAATCCCCTGAAGATCATCCTACCTTGAGTTGTCTTCATTCAGCCGAGCCACCGATGGAACTGAAGAGGAGATCCGGAGCGGCAGAAGTGATCCTCCAAGGGGCGCTGAAGAAATCTTCCATCCGATGAAGTGATCCTCCAGGTGGCGCTGAAGAAGTCTTCCATCCGGGCGATGTCATCTTCCAAGCGGCGCTGAAGAAGTCTTCCATCCGGGCGATGTCATCTTCCAAGCGGGGTCTTCAATCTTCTTTCTTCAGGATTGATCTTCATCCTGCCGACGCAGAACATCCTTCTTTCCCGACAGACTACCGACGAATGAAGGCTCCTTTATGGGACGTCATCCAAGATGGCGTTCCTTCAATTCCGATTGGCTGATAGGATTCTATCAGCCAATCGTAATTAAGGTAGGAAAAATCTGATTGGCTGGTTTGGGTTAGATTAGGGGTATGTGGGTGGTGGGTTTTAATGTTGGGGGGTTGTATTTTTCTTTTACAGGCAAAAGAGCAGTTTTCTTTGGGGCATGCCCCACAAAAGGCCCTTTTAAGGGCTCGTAAGGTAAAAGAGCTTTGAACTTTTTTAATGTAGAATAGGGTAGGGAATTTTTTTTATTTTGGGGGGGGCTTTGTTATTTTTTGTAACTTAGCTTTTTTATTTTTTGTACTTTAGTTAGTTTATGTAATTGTATTTAATTGTAGTTATTTGTAATTAATTTATTTAATTAATGTAATGATAGTGTAGTGTTAGGTTTAATTGTAACTTAGTTTAGGATTTATTTTACAGGTAATTTTGTATTTCTTTTAGTTAGGTAGTTATTAAATAGTTAATAACTATTTAATAACTATTCTAACTAGCTAAAATAAATACAAAGTTACCTGTAAAATAAATATAAATCCTGAAATAGCTACAATGTAATTATTAATTACATTGTAGCTATCTTAGGGTTTATTTTACAGGTAAGTATTTAGTTTTAAATAGGAATAATTTATAGTGTATAGTGTAGTGTTAGGTGTAATTGTAACTTAGTTAGTTTCTCTTTATTTTAGCTAGGTAGCTATTAAATAGTTAATAACTATTTAATAGCTATTGTACCTAGTTAAAATAAACTGAAAGTTACCTGTAAAATAAAGATAAATCCTAAGATAGCTACAATATAATTATTATTTATATTATAGCTGTATTAGGGTTTATTTTAAAGGTAAGTATTTAGTTTTAAATTGGATTAATTTAGTTAATAATAGAAATATTATTTAGATTTATTTAATTAATATTTAAGTTAGGGGGGTGTTAGGGTTAGTGTTAGACTTAGGTTTAGGGGTTGATAAATTTATTACAGTGGCGGTGTAGGGGGGCAGGATAGGGGTTAATAAATGTATTATAGGTGGCGACGGTGTAGGGGGGGCAGATTAGGGGTTAATAACTTTAATATAGGTTGCGGCGGGGTCCGGGAGCAGCGGTTTAGGGGTTAATACATTTATTATAGTTGCGGCGGGGTCAGGGAGTGGCGGTTTAGGGGTTAATACATTTATTTAGTTGCGGCGGTGTAGGGGGGGACAGCTTAGGGGTGTTTAGACTCGGGGTACATGTTAGGGTGTTAGGTGTAGACAGCTCCCATAGGAATCAATGGGATGTCTGGCAGCAGCGAACTTGTACTTTCGCTATGGTCAGACTCCCATTGATTCCTATGGGATCCGCCGCCTCTAGGGCGGCGGATTGAAAACCAGGTACGCTGGGCCGTAAAAGTGCCGAGCGTACCTGCTAGTTTTTTGATAACTAGCAAAAGTAATCAGATAGTGCCGCACTTGTGTGTGGAACATCTGGAATGACGTAAGAATCGATCTGTGTCGGACTGAGTCCGGTGGATCGAAGCTTACGTCACAAAATTCTACTTTTGACGGTCTCTAGCCTTTGATAACTAAGGCGAATCAGCCTCGCCACAAATACGCTGCAGAATTCCAGCGTATTTGAGGTTGATGGCTTGATAACTACCCCCCCTTAGAGGTTTAAAGCTTATAAAGTTTATTAATATAACAATGTTGGTTGTGCGAAGCTGGGGAATGGGTAGTAAAGGCATTAGCTATCTTTTTAAACAATAAAAAAACAAGTATACTGTCCCTTTAAAGGGTTTAATAAATTCATGAAAATCAGCAAAAGGCAAAGATGCAGCATGGGCATCAGTCAGAGTTGGGGATTTTCCATTCAGATTTAGAACCAGCATGTACACAAATAACATTATCAGCAGTTAGAGCTTTTGTAGTTGCTAAAGTTCTGCTATAATATATTTGCTAAATACTCACATTACTTACTTGTTTTATTGTTCTGTGTCATTTCAGAGGCCTAAAGCCATGGAAGCCTTTTTTATGTTCAGGGCTAAGTGAAGAAGTGAAAAAGAAGGCCTTTACAAAGCTAATAGGGTAATATAGAATACCAAACCATGACTATACCCCTTCGTAACATCAAAGAAAGTAAAATCATTTTGCAAAAGACTAACAAAAGTGATGTATATGTGATACATTTAATAGCTAACAGACAGAAAATACAGTTGCTCACTCACTTTAAAGAAGCTTGCAATTGTACACAGTACACTGTTATACTTTTTTTTCCTTCTTAATTTAATATTCTAGACAGAAGAGCATTTTCTCAAGGAGTTCTGTTGTAATAACCACTGTCTGTCCCTCTGTCCACATGTGGCGTGGCTTAGGTGTACAGCATGGATGGTCATGCCTGTCACCTATAATCTAGAAAAAGTGAGTGGGCCTTTAATCTTTCCCATTTGAGAAGTAGATCTGTGACTAAGCTCACCTATGATGTAATGGTTCTGTTGGCTGGAACACTCTGGTTTACAATACTCTTCCCAGAAGGTCTAATATTTGGGACATCCTAAAACATTTAATGTGGAATTGGCTTAATGTGGCTTAATGAGTAAAAAAATGGCCAAATGTTAATTAATTGCTGCATAATTTTGCACAACCCAATATTTCCACTATCCGAGCCTATCCTAGAAGTTTCATGGATTTTGGTGTCGCACAAGGCAAATGAGTGACATTAAGTTTGGTTTTTTTGGCTAAACATACAAAATTTAACTTAGATGTTAACTAATTTCCCCCAAACTTCCCACAATACATTAATCTATCTATTCAAACATATTCTGAAAATTTAAGGACATGTGATAAAACATACCAAAAGTTATTCACATTTAACTATTTTTTTACAATCCTATAACATATGGGGGCATATTTAACAATGTGCGAGCAGACATGATACAAAGTAGCGTATCATGTCCGTTGCACATCGATAAATGCAGACAGCATACGCTGTCGGCATTTACCATTGCACAAGCAGTTCTTGTGAACTACTGGTGCAATACCGCCCCCTGCAGATTCGCAGCCAATCGGCCGCTAGCAGGGGGTGTCAATCAACACAATCGTATTCGATTGGGTTGATTTCTGTCCGCGGCCTTAGAGCAGGCGGACAAGTTAGGGAGCAGCGGTCTTTAGACCGCTGCTTCATAACTTCTTCACAACTTCTGTTTCAAGGGGCATCAAGCTCCATACAAAATCCATGAAACTTCTAGGATTGGTTTGGAAAGTGACAAACTGAGTTTGTGCCAAGTTTCAAGGCAATTGATCGATGTTTAGATGAATTTTGGTACCTTAAGCTCTTTTTTATGTTAAGCCATTTACATAAAATGTTTTAGGATTGTTAAAAGTTGTTAAATGTGAATAACTTTTGGTATGTTTTATCAAATGTCCTGAAAGTTTCAGAATATGTTTGAATCGATAGATTATTGTATTGTGGGAAGTTTGTGGGAAATTGGTTAACAACTAAGCTCTTTTTTGTACGTTAAGCCCAAAAAAACAAGCTTAAAGGGACATTCTAGCCAAAAACTTTCTTTCATGCTTTAGAAAGAGCATGCTATTTTAAACAGTTTTGCAATTTACTTCTGTTATCTAATTTGCTTCATTCTCGTGATATTGTTGGTTGAAAAGCATATCTAGATATGCTCAGTATCTGCTGATTGGTTGCTGTACATAGATGCCTCTTTTAATTGGCTCACCCATGTGCATTGTTATTTCTTCAACAAGGGATATCTAAAGAATGAAGCAAATTATTTAATCAAAGTAAATTGGAATGTTGTTTAAAATCGTATTCTCTATCTCAATCATGAAAGAAATATTTTTGGTTTCATGTCCCTTTAACCCCTTAATGACCGAGGACGTACGCCATACGTCCTCAGAAAAAATGCAGTTAACGCCTGAGGACGTATGGCGTATGTCCTCGGTTTGGAAAGCAGCTGGAAGCGATCCTCATCGCTTCCAGCTGCTTTCCGGTTATTGCAGGATGCCTCAATTTGTACCCCTCCGGTGCAGAGAGAGCCACTCTGTGGCCCTCTCTACACCGGACATCGATGGCCGCAATCGTTGGTGGGTGGGAGCTGCAGTGGGTGGCGGGCGGGCGGCCGGCCATCGATGGCTTCAGAGACACAGAGGGGGGCGGGATCGGGGGCGGGAGAGTCAGGGGCACTCACAGACACGCGCGCGTGCACGGGGGATCGGCGGGCGGGCGGGCGCGTGCACGGGGAGGGAGCGGGTGGGAACGCTTACACTACAGAAATAATCCTCTATAAGTGGGAGGAAGAGGGGGAATAAATGCCCCCAAAAAGTAATCTAAGGGATCTGGGAGGGGGTGGGGGTAGGGGTTGGTCGTGGGGAAGCTACACTACAGAAAAATTTAAAAAATAAAATAAAAAAGAGAACAAATATTGTTAACTGGGTACTGGCAGACAGCTGCCAGTACCCAAGATGGCCCCCAATAAGGCAGAGGGGGGGGTTAGAGAGCTGTTTTGGGGGGGATCAGGGAGGTTGGGGGCTAAGGGGGGATCCTACAAAGTAGCATATGTAAATATGCTAAAGATGTATTTAAAAAAAAAACCTTTTATTTTAGTACTGGCAGACTTTCTGCCAGTACTTAAGATGGTGGGGACAATTGTGGGGTGGGGAAGGGAAGGGAGCTGTTTGGGAGATATCAGGGGGTCTGATGTGTCAGGTGGGAGGCTGATCTCTACATTAAAGCTAAAATTAACCCTGCAAGCTCCCTACAAACTACCTAATTAACCCCTTGACTGCTAGCCATAATACACGTGTGTCTGCTATTTATGAACAAAGGGGATCCCAGAGAAGCATTTACAACCATTTATGCTATAATTGCATACGTTTTTTGTAAATAATTTCAGTGAGAAACCTAAAGTTTGTGGAAAAAATTGTGAAAAAGTGAACAATTTTTTTTATTTGATCGCATTTGGCGGTGAAATGGTGGCATGAAATATACCAAAATGGGCCTAGATCAATACTTTGGGATGTCTTCTAAAAAAAAATATATACATGTCAATAGATATTCAGGGATTCCTGAAAGATATCAGTGTTCTAATGTAACTAGCGCTAATTTTGAAAAAAAGTGGTTTGGAAATAGCAAAGTGCTACTTGTATTTATGGCCCTATAACTTGCAAAAAAAGCAAAGAACATGTAAACATTGGGTATTTCTAAACTCAGGACAAAATTTAGAAACTATTTAGCATGGGTGTTTATTGGTGGTTGTAGATGTGTAACAGATTTTGGGGGTCAAAGTTAGAAAAAGTGTGTTTTTTTCCATTTTTTCCTCATATTTTATAAAAACATTTATAGTAAATTATAATATATGATGAAAATAATGGTATATTTTGAAAGTCCATTTAATGGCGAGAAAAACGGTATATAATATGTGTGGGTACATTAAATGAGTAAGGGGAAAATTACAGCTAAACACAAACACCGCAGAAATGTAAAAATAGCCTTGGTCCCAAATGGACAGAAAACGGAAAAGTGCTGTGGTCATTAAGGGGTTAATGTCACTCATTTGCCTTGTGGGAAACCAAAATCCATGAAACTTCTAGGATAGGCTTGGAAAGTGAAAAACTGAGTTTGTGCCAAGTTCCAAGCCATTTGATTGATGTTTAGGTGAATTTTGGTACATTAAGCTCTTTTTACATCAAGCTGCTCACATTAGGTGCATATTTATCAAGCTCCGTATGGAGCTTGATGCCCCTTGTTTTTCCGGCGAGCCTTCAGGCTCGCCAGAAACAGAAGTTATGAAGAAGTTATGAAGCAGCGGTCTAAAGACCCCTGCTCCCTAACTTATACGCCTGCTCTGAGGCCGCGGACAGAAATCAACCTGATCGGATTGATTGACACCCCCTGCTAGCGGCCAATTGGCCGTGAATCTGCAGGGGGCGGTATTGCACCAGCAGTTCACAAGAACTGCTGGTGCAATGATAAATGCCGACAGTGTATGCTGTCTGCATTTATCGATGTGCAACGGACATGATCCGCTACTTTGTATCATGTCTGCTCGCACATTGTTAAAAATGCCCCCATATGTTATAGGATTGTAAAAAATAGTAAAATGTGAATAACTTTTGGTATGTTTTATCAAATGTCCTGAAATTTTCAGAATATGTTTGAATAGATAGATTAATGTATTGTGTGAAGTTTGGGGGAAATTGGTTAAAATCTAAGTTAAATTTTGTACATTAAGCCACATTAAGCTCCCCAAAAATCAAGCTTAATGTCACTCATTTGCCTTGTGGAATTCCAAAATCCATGAAACTTCTAGGATAGGTTTGGAAAGTGACAAACTGAGTTTGTGCCAAGTTTCAAGGCAATTGATTGATGTTTAGATTAATTTTGGTACGTTAAGCTCTTTTTTATGTTAAAGGGACACTGAACCCATTTTATTTATTTTGTGATTCAGAAAGAGCATGCAATTTTAAGCAACTTTCTAATTTACACCTATTATCAAATTATCTTTATTTGAAAAAGAAGGCATCTAAGCTTATTTTTGCTTCAGTTCTCTGGACAGCACTTTTTTTTATAGGTGGATGAATTTATCCACCAATCAGCAAGAACAACCCAGGTTGTTCACCAAAAATGGGCCGGCATCTAAACATTCTTGCATTTCAAATAAAGATAGCAAGAGAATAAAGAACATTTGATAATAGGAGTAAATTAGAAAGTTGCTTAAAATGTCATGCTCTATCTGAATCACGAAAGAAACATTTTGGGTTCAGTGTCCCTTTAAGCCATTTACATGAAATGTTTTAGGATTGTAAAAAAAATAGTTAAATGTGAATAACTTTTGGTATGTTTTATCAAATGTCCTGAAAGTTTCAGAATATGTTTGAATATATAGATTAATGTATTGTGGGAAGTTTGGGGGAAATTGGTTAACATCTAAGTTCAATTTTGTACGTTAAGCCACATTAAGCTCCCCAAAAAACAAGCTTAATGTCACTCATTTTCCTTGTTCAACACCAAAATCCATGAAACTTCTAGGATAGGCTCGGATAGTGGAAATTTTGGGTTGAGCAAACTTATGCAGCAATTGATTAACATTTGGCCACTTTTTTACTCATTAAGCTACATTAAGCCATTTTCACATATTGAGGCCTATTTATCAAGCCGTCAACCGTAAATACGTTTGAATTCCCGCAGCGTAATTGTGGCGAGCTTGATTCGCCTCATTTATCAAATCTTACAGACTGGCAAAAGTTGAAATCTGTGACGTAACATACAATCCGCCGGTCTCAGTCAGACACAGATCGATGCTTACGTCATTACAGATGCTCCGAATACAAATTCGGCACTATCTGACTTCTGTTGCAAGTTATCAAACTGCTAACAGGTACGCTCGCCACTATTCCGGCCCAGCGTACCTGCTTTTCTATCCGCCGCCCTGGAGGCCATAGGAATCAAAGGGAGTCTGAAAGCAGTGAAAGCTCATGTTCGCTGCTGCCCGATATCCCATTGATTTCTATGGGAGAATAAAAGTTATGTTTATACCTAACACCCTAACATATACCTCGAGTCTAAACACCCCAAATCCACTGCCCCGACATCGCCGCCACCTACATAATGTTATTAACCCCTGTTCCGCCGCTCCCGGACCTCGCTGCCACTTACATAATGTTATTAACCCCAATTCCGCCGCTCCCGGACCCTGCCGCCACCTACATAATGTTATTAACCCCTATTCCGATGCTCCCGGACCCCGCCGCAACTAAATAAATATATTAACCCCTATCCCGCTGCTCTTGGAGCCCACCGCAACTAAATAAATGTATTAACCCCTAAACCCCTGACCTCCCACATCACTACCACTTACTAAACCTATTAACCCTAAACCGCCAGCCCCCCACATCGCCATAAACTAAATTAACCTATTAACCCCTAAACCTAACAACTTGCTAACTGTACATTAAAATTACATCATCACTATCTTATAATAAATTTAAACTTACATTTAGAATTAAATTAAACTATATTAAACTATTAATTAATCTACCCTAACTATTATACTAAAATTACATTAAACTACAAATTAAATTAAATATATTATATAGTTAAAAAAACCTAACCCTACTCAAATAATTTAAATCTACTATTAAAAATTACAAAGTTGCAAAAAACTAACAACTAAGTTACACAAAATAACAAACACTAAGTTACAAAAAAAATAAATAAACACTAAGTTACACAAAATAAAAAATAAATTATCAAATATTTAAACTAATTACACTTAATCTAAGAGCCCTATGAAAATAAAAAAGCCCCCCCAAAATAAAAAAAACCCCTAGCCTACAATAAACTACCAATGGCCCTTAAAAGGGCCTTTTGCGGGGCATTGCTCCAAAGAAATCAGCTCTTTTACCTGTAAAAAAAATACAAATACACCCCAACAGTAAAACCCACCACCCACACAACCAACCCCCCAAATAAAAACTTAATCTAAAAAACCTAAGCTCCCCATTGCCCTGAAAAGGGCCTTTGGATGGGCATTACCCTTAAAAGGGCATTTAGCTCTTTTTCAGCCCAAACCGCTAATCTAAAATTAAAACCCACCCAATAAACCCTTAAAAAAACCTAACACTAACCACGAAGATCCACTTATAGTTTTGAAGACCGGACATCCATCCTCAATGAAGCGGCAGAAGTCCTCATCAAAGCCGGCAGAAGTCTTCATCCAAGCGGGCCAAAGTCTTCATCCAAGCCGGCAGAAGTCTTCATCCAGACGGCATCTTCTATCTTCATCCATCCGGAGCGGAGCGGCTGCATCTTCAAGACATCCGGTGCAGAGCATCCTCTTCAATCGACATCTTCTTCCGAATGAAGTTTCCCTTTAAATGACGTCATCCAAGATGGCGTCCCTTATATTCCGATTGGCTGATGGATTTCTATCAGCCAATCGGAATTAAGGTTTAAAAACTCCTTTTGGCTTTTGCAATCAGCCAATAGGATTGAGCTTTCATCCTACTGGCTGATCCAATCAACCAATAGAATGCGAGCTCAATCCTATTGGCTGATTGGATCAGCCAATAGGATTAAAGCTCAATCCTATTGGCTGATTGCAACAGCCAAAATGATTTTTTCAACCTTAATTCCGATTGGCTGATAGAAATCTATCAGCCAATCAGAATCTAAGGGATGCCATCTTGGATGACGTCATTTAAAGGGAAAATTCATTTGGAAGAACATGTCAATTGAAGAGGATGCTCCGGATGTCTTGAAGATGGAGCCACTCCGTGCTGGATGGACGAAGATAGAAGATGCTGTCTGGATGAAGACTTCGGCCAGCTTGGATGAAGACTTCTGCCGTCTTCGATGAGGACTTCTGCCGCTTCGTTGATGATGGATGTCGGGTCTTCAAAAACTGTAAGTGAATCTTCGGGGTTAGTGTTAGTTTTTTTTTAAGGGTTTATTGGGTGGGTTTTAATTTTAGATTAGGGGTTTGGGCTGAAAAAGAGCTAAATGCCCTTTTAAGGGCAAAGTCCATCCAAATGCCCTTTTCAGGGCAATGGGGAGCTTAGGTTTTTATTTGGGGTGGTTGGTTGAGTGGGTGGTGGGTTTTACTGTTGGGGGGTATTTGTATTTTTTTTACAGATAAAAGAGATGATTTCTTTGGGGCAATGCCCCGCAAAAGGCCCCTTTGAGGTACATTGGTAGTTTGTATTTGTATTGTAGGCTATGTTTTTTTTTTATTTTGGTGGGCTTTTTTATTTTCATAGGGCTCTTAGATTAGGTGTAATTAGTTTAAATATTTGATAATTTATTTTTTATTTTGCGTAACTTAGTGTTTGTTATTTTGTGTAATTTTTTGTAACTTTGTAATTTTTAATAGTAGATTAAAATTATTTGAGTAGGGTTAGGTTTTTAACTATATAATATATTTAATTTAATTTGTAGTTTAATGTAATTTTAGTATAATAGTTAGGGTAGGTTAATTAATATTTTAATATAGTTTAATGTAATTTTAGTATAATAGGGTAGGTTAATTAATAGTTTAATATAGTTTAATGTAATTTTAGCATAACAGTTAGGGTAGATTAATTAATAGTTTAATATAGTTTAATTTAAATCTAAAGGTAAGTTTAAATTTATTATAAGATAGTGAGGATGTCATTTTAATGTACAGTTAGCGGGTTGTTAGGTTTAGGGGTTAATAGGTTAATTTAGTTTATGGTGATGTGGGAGGCCAGGGGTTTAGGAGTTAATACATTTATTTAGTTGCAGTGGGCTCCGGGAGCGGAGGGATAGCAGTTAATACCTTTATTAGAGTTGCGGTGGGCTTCGGGAGCGGTGGGATAGGGGTTAATACATTTATTTAGTTGCTGCAGTGTCGGGGAGCGGCAGAATAGGGGTTAATACGTTTATTAGAGTTGTGGTGGGCTCCGGGAGCAGCGGGATAGGGGTTAATAACTTTATTTAGTTGCAGCAGGGTTTGGGAGTGGCGGGATAGGGGTTAAACATTTTAGTATAGTGGCGGTGTTTAGTGACAGTATATAAATAAAGCTGGGAAAAAGCCGAATAGCAGCAAGATCGATGACTGTTAGTTAACAACAGTCTGCCGCTCATCGCCCTGTATTTGGTGCGCAGCTTTTTGACAGCTTTTTTAATAAATATGGAGAGCGTATTCAGGTCCGCAGCCACGATGTTAGGCGATGTCAGGCGAGCGTATTGGTGCCGTCGAATGCAAGAAAGTTAACGGCTTGATAAGTAGGCCTCTAAATGTTTTAGGATGTCCCAAATATTTAACTTTGGATTGTTGATAGCTATACAATCTGGCCCAGTGTGTCGGCCTTTGGATGGAAGCTTCTATTCACCCTGATAATAAGGAAAAGTCTGAACATCCAGAAAGGTGAGAAGACGTCGTGGATGGCATCCAGGTTTTGAGCAAACTTATAGAAAAGATCTTTAAAAGGTAGTGTGTTGTTGCTAAACATATATAACATAATGAAAACCAAATATTAGATAATGTTTTGTTCATACAATTTGTTTAAGAAATAAATATTACTACATTTTATTAGTATACTATATATACTATATTACTCTGCATATTTTTGGTAATGTCAACATTAATGAAATGTTATAGAATAAAGCTTGAAACATAACTAAAACTAAATACCATCATAATTCTAACATTCATGTCATAACACATTCAGAGAACAAAAATTGGCAAGCGTAAAACATTGTTTTACTGTAAATTGCATATTTTTGTGTAAAAAAAAAAACCCATCTCACCAGTTTACACTTATGAATTAACTAAATAGTCATTCATATAAACTTTTTTAATTGGCTCATATAAACAATAGATCTGTTTTGCAAAAATATTTTAAAAGACATGTTCTTGAAAAAAATGTAATAACTAAATGCTGCTTGGAAATCCTTTACAATGGGAGGTGGCTACTGAGAAACTTTTGAGGCAAAATATCTTTCTTTTTTACATAGAGATGTTCAGGTGATATTTTCTAATCAGCTTTCTACAGCTATGCTGCATCACTTTCAAGTGTTTAAACATTTGGGTATTATGGCCCTTTAAAAGTCAATGGTAAAACAGTTTTTACAGAGAATATTTGCATGGCTGACATTTTTTAAGAATTCCCTTTACTAACAATAGATCATTTATGACTTTGTGAAGAATTCCACTGTCTTCCTTTTTTATCACACCTTCTGCTTAGTGCTTGAGCGAAAAGCAGGACTTGAGTTTTGTAGCACATCCCATTGAAGTTTATAAGGTGAGGAATTTAGCGTGGCTGCGCTATCCAACCTCCATATGTTAGCGACCCCTAGGCTTTTGTTCGAGCGATAACATTTTACTGTGCACTTTTAATATGGGAGTAAAAATGGTAGTACTATGTATTGTGCTCTAGCGATGTCAGTGAACCATAGTGCTAATATTTTTATGCTCGGCTTGTAACCTAGGCCTTATACAGGTTTGTTCTAAGAAATACAACACCACTTGCAGGAAGGCTGGTAAATTGGCCAAATCATGTGAATATATATTATTAAAACCATGGGCAAATCTATCTGTTAATCTCTTAACATCTATTTAGCAGGGTGAATGTTTTATGATATTAATTTTATTCCTAAATATCAAAATGAATATGTTTATTAATTAAATCCAATCGTAGTTTTGCAAAGTTTGTAATTGTGGAATGATTTCACATTTGCATTACATTTATGTTCTCTTCACTTTCAAATGTGGTTTGGGGCCATTGATGTCATGGTCCAATCAGTTATTAAAATTTGGATACATCACAATCTATTTGATAAAACTGTTTATCACATAGCGCAGCATGAAATCCTTCAAGATCCAATTACAATTGACTTTAAAATGAATTGGGCATCCTACTAAATTTATCAACAACCCTGTTCTGTTAATAACTATTACATTTACATTACAACAAACACACTCATTTTCCAGTTTGATTAATATTCAAACAGCAAAAAAAACAAAACAGTTTAACTCTAAAAAACATAAAAATGTAAGTATTCTTGATCACAATAAAGTCAATACATTATGAAAATGGCTTTAAAACATATATTTTTACAAAATTATACAGATGGGGCTAATTAGCTAATTACAGGTATGCCACTAAATTAACATTTGTTATTTACAACCCATGGGACTTGTAGACATGAGAGAGAAGGATAATTAGGTTGGTGAAAGGGGGAGGGGGGGCTAATGAAAATATATAATGCCAGTATTAGTATTAGTTATACTGCAAGAGAGGGTGAAGTGTAACAAATACATAAAAACTATTTGTCCTTCAGAGGCCTGGCTGCCTGACAGTATTAGGTAAGGAGTAAGGGTAGGATGGCCTCTCAAACAGCAAGTCCAGTTTAGGGTACACATTAAATTACCCCACAAGTCCCTAGGGAAAAGTTAATTTTTTTAACCATTATACAAATGTTATTGATGCAAGGTATTCTTAAAGTATTCTCAACCATTGCAATGGTTTAATTAGTTACGAAGGATTGTTCTATGGTATCATTTTGGTCTGAGTCTCTCAAAACAGAAATACAAAATCACAGCAGCACCACTGTAGTGTTTCCAATCTTTTTTCTTTATTCCATATCACAAGGATAGCAAACAGCAATGGAACAGAACAACGTTTTGGGTTATGTAACCTTCTTCATGTTCATACAAAATGAATCATTACATACAAACTTAAATACCTACAAACAGGTGTGACCACACCTCTTAAATTAACACCTTCAGGTATACCTTACAATTCTTTATTCCTAAATACTGACACCCAGTGGTCAACACCTGTAAATATTGCAAATGTTAAAACATATTTTATAATTTAAAATATAACTTAATACAGAAGTGGAGGAGGTAGTTCTAATATACAGATTACATCAAAGACAATGCTAAACTTATCACTTCAGATTCTCCTTGAAACTGACCCTTATTAAAATACACTCAAATCAATTTCCCAATTCATACCTTTTGGAATTAATGATTCTAATTTATTAATCCAAAGTGCTTCTCTCCTTTTGAGGAGAAGTTCCCTGTTGCCCCCTCTCCTTGGGATAGGTATATAATTAATAATCTGGAATCTTAATTGTGAGACTGTATGACCCTTCTCTACAAAGTGATATGCTACAGGGGCATTAAGGTCACCATTTCTAATATTAGATTTGTGTTGAAGGATTCTGTCCCTGACCCTTTGGGTCGTCTCGCCAATATAAATTATACCACATGGGCATTTAATCAAATAGATCAAATAAGTGGCATTACAATTATAGTATCCTTTGATTCCAAATTTCTGACCCATTAGGGGGTGGGTAAAAAAATCTCCTTTTATCAAATTATTGCAGTTCGAACAATTAAGGCAGGGATAACAACCATTATTCTTAAAAGTAATAAAGCTCTGTTTAGTCTTCTTTGCACTACCTATATATTCCTTAATCAGCTTATCTCTTAGGCTAGGAAGCCTAGTATAGGCAGGCATAGGGGGTTGTCTAAATGCTTTCACCTCAGGATTACACTCAGTCAGAATATGCCAATGTTTACGAATAATCCGTTGTATTTTGGGACTACAGGCATTATATTCTGTAATAAACACCATTCTATCAGGATCTTTTGTCTGTTTATTATTCTTTGTATTAACTCTTCCTTTCGATGTTAGCAGTACTCTTTTAGTGACCTCATCAATCATTTTCTGTGGATATCCTCGCTCTACAAATCTATCCCCCATTTCCATAAGCCTCACCTGAGCCAGAGTGTCATCACACACAATTCTTTTCACTCTCAGCATTTGACTGAATGGTAGTGACTTAATTAATGCAGGGGCATGAGCACTAGTGTAATGTAAGAAGCTATTTTTGTCTGTTTGTTTCCTATATAGGTCAGTTTTTAATATCATACCATCCTTTTATACTTTAGTATCCACAAAGTTTATATATTGCTCACTCCAGGATAATGTGAACTTAATATTCCTTGTTGCAGTTTAACTCTGAAACAAACCTTTGTAGGGATCCAACGTCGCCCCACCAAATGCCGGAAATATCATTTATGTATCACCACCAGGTGGCGCCACATAGCTGAAACAATCTATTCTCATATACAAACTTCTCTTCAAAAATACTCATGAAGATATTCGCATAGGTAGGGGCGACGGACCCCATCGCTGTACCCTGAAAACAGAAAATAATTGCAATACAGAATAATCTCTAGTAACTCTTATTTAAGTTTGTATGTAATGATTCATTGTGTATGAACATGAATAAGGGTACATAACCCGAAACGTTGTTCTGTTCCATTGCTGTTTGCTATCCTTGTGATATGGAATAAAGAAAAAAGATTGGAAACACTACAGTGGTGCTGTTGTGATTTTGTATATTTGATATTGACTTGGGTGTTTTCCAGTTTACACCTCACAGCTTTGTGCACACCTTGGGGAATCTTGTGCTGGATACATATCTTTGACTTTGTTCTTTCAAAACAGAAGAGAAGAGATGAGGTTCACAATGTCAATCAATAATTAAAGGGACATTAAACACAAAAAATGTTATTTTTTAAAAAGATAGATAATCCCTTTATTACCCATTCCCCAGTTTTGCATAACCAATACTGTTTTATTAATATACTTTTTACCTCTGTAATTACCTTGTATATAAGCTTCTGCAGACTTATTTCAGTTCTATTTATAGACTTGCATTTCAGGCAATCAGTGCTGACTCTTAAATAACTCCACAAGCGTGAGCACACTGTTATCTATATGGCACACGTGAACTGATGCCCTCTAACTGTGAAAAACTGTCAAATGCATTCAGAATAGGCGTGGACTTCAAGGGTTTTAGATATTAGCATATGATCCTACCTATGTTTAGCTTTCAACTAAGAATACCAATAGAACAAAGCACATTTGATGATAAAAGTAAATTAGTAAGTTGTTTAAAATAACATGCCCTATCTGAATCATTAAGGTTTAATTTGGACTTTACTGTCCCTTTAAGAAGCAAATGCTGGAACTAGGATTCATGTATTAATTTATATTTTGTTGATACAGTACTATACTTATAAAATGTATTTAGGGTACCTTTAAAAAATAACTGATGATCATTTCATTTTCATTTATACCAAGTAAATACACGTTAAATCTGAAAAGTAAGAAACAATTTATTTTATTACTTTTTGCATTAGTAATGCAATAGGGACAACTAAACAGTTGTTTTTTTAAAAAAATTTTTTTTAACTAAGACAACTACATTTTCAGAATGTTTGCTTTTAAAGGGATATTAAACTCTAAATACATGCTAGATAGTATGATGCATTCAAAGAAAAGATTAGTCCATGACTAACATGTAGATGTATTTTTTAAAGTTTCATTAGTTGTTTAAAAAGTGACAAAATAAGTGTAAAGTTTTAATGTCTATAAAACACTGGGAGCTGCCATGTTGTAACTTGTGTTACCTTCTCTGCTGGGGCCAATTAGGGTCAGTTATAAATAGGTCACTAGAGTGTGCAGCCAATGGTTGTGCTGGATTTAACAGTGTTCTGCACTTTTATTTCTAACAGGAACTGAAAAGCTCATAATTTCAGAATGGAATTACAGGCAAAGAGGACAAAATAAATAATGAAAGTATATTGCAGAGTTGTTTTATTATATACAATTTATTATTTTATATTACCATCTCAAAGTGTTTAATGTCCCTTTAAGAAAGGTGATTTAACCTCTTTCTTATGGGATCTAAAGGAATATCAAAACATTAACTTAGCTCGTTTAAATATAACATATCAATAATCCATCATAGACAGCTAATTTGCATATTTAATTACTAATTAAGCAGAGCTGAACTGCAGGCTGACTTTAAAAGTTAGTGAACTTTAAGGTTTAAATGTCTGACGACTGAATTGTGTGACTTCCTACTGTATATAACTTCAGGTTTATACAAGCAACAGATTTAAAAAAACATTTTTGATAATCACAAGTGCTTAAAATAACTATCAAATATATTACTCCTAAATCATTAAAAAATATCAATTCATTCATATTTAATCATTCTCTCTATCAGTTTAATTATATGAGGAAATAATAATTTTAAAGGACATAAGATCTTTTTTATATATGCATACTATACAAGCAATTTGTCAGATATTTCTCATTCTTCTGTTTTTTGTTAGGAAATATGTTTTTTTTTGTTTCAGCACAGTGCAACTGCACAGTAGTGCTTTATTATTATTACTATTATTATTATTTTTACTCTGGGGAGCAGGGTTTTATTTTTCTATAAATCTTTAGTGTTAAAGAGTTGCAGCATTTAATTCATATATTGCATTGGGGGGATCGCTGCGCTGGTAAGGCTCCTGACTGAGCCCTGCATTTGTTAGGAAAAAATGTTTTAATTTTAAATCCTTTTGTGTGCAGAATCAGTTTTTTTTCTTGCAGTGCAGTGTATCACAGTGCAACAGCAAAGTAGTGCATTATTTATTTTATTTTTTATTCAGTGGAGCAGTTTTTTATTTTTCTTATATATCGCTTAGTTTAAAAATAGTTATAGCAATTTATAATATTGCAGTTGGGGCTTTGCTGGACTGGTAGGGCTCCTTATTGGGCCCTGCCTTTAAGTTTGCTCTACAGGCTAGTCTTAGTTTTTTTTTACATAAATAAATCTATAATAATATTTTCTAGTGCAGTGGGTGTCTTGTGCACAGAGTGCATGCCTATTGCTTGCCTACTATACTATAGTTAGTAGATATTATATTATATATAATATATTATTAGATATATATGATAAATATTAGTACCGTTCTAATTGAATTTATTTCTGTTATTGCAGTGGGGACTCTGTGGACTCCTGGCAGTTTGTTAAATACGCTCTGATTTATTGTCTGGCACTATAGTATAGTACCTTCCCATTTGGGTCTAAAATATATAATAACAATACTCTCTCAGTTGCAGGCTATTGCACACAGTGCATGCCTATTGACTAAACTGTTAGTAGCATACTATATTAGTAGTAAACCTCATATAAATGAAATATTTGTTATTGCATTTGGTGTACTCCTGGCAGTTTGCTCTATAGGCTCTGCTTTGTTGCCGAACACTATAGTATTGTTTCTTTTTATTTGGGTCTAAAATATATAATAACAATGATTTCTCAGTGGCTGGCTATAGCACGTAGCGCATGCCTGTTGCCTAAACTGTTAGTAGTAAGTATTAGAGATGTGCAGCCAAGATGAAATTTCTGTTCTAAATATTAAGAGCAATTTGTCTCCCCTGAATATTCGGCTGCTGCACTATTTGGTGTTGGTTTAGTTTAAAACTAAACGAATACTGACATTTTGTTAAACAATTACATTAATTTAATTAAAACAAATGTAAATGTTTCAAAGCTACAGGTGAACAATTCACCTGTAGCTACAATACTTACCTTAATATGCTCTGGAGAGCACGGAGAGAGAGCTAAGTTAAAGGGACACTAAACCCAATTTTTCTTTCTTTCATGATTCAGATAGATTATGCAATTTTAAGCAACTTTCTAATTTACTCCTATTATCAATTTTTCTTCGTTTTCTTGCTATCTTTATTTAAAAAGCAGGAATGTGATGCATAGGAGCCGGCCCATTTCTGGTTGAGATCCTTGGTTATGCTTGCTTATTGGTGGGTATATGTAAGCCTCCAATAAGCAAGTGCTATCCATGGTGCTGAACCTAAAATGGGCAGGCTGCTAAGATTTACATTCCTGCTTTTAAAATAAAGATAGCAAGAGAACAAAGAAAAATTGAGTAAATTAGAAAGTTCTGTGTCCCATTAAGTATTTATCCCTTTAAAAAAAATTAAACAAATAAATACTGACGATTTTCATCAGTACTTTTTAATTTTCTTTAACTTTGGTTGTACATTCATTCAGATTTTAGTTTACAAAAAAAAAATCAGATTTTTGTGACTAATGTGCATTCGTCTGAAGACAAATGCATATCTCTAATAAGTATACTATCTATATTACATAAATTAGCAGTACGCTTCATATAATTGAAATAATATTTGGAGATATATATTTGGGGTATGTGTATCAGAGGCCTACCTAGTTCAGTAACTCTGATACTTTCTGCTGCCTCTCCTGCTACTGTATCTTATCACAAATCTTTGTCATTGTATACCCTAATCACTGTACCCAGCGCTACATAATTTTGTGTTACAATACAAAAAAAATATAATAATAATAATAAAACACTACCTGCTTAATTAACTAATGTTAAAAAAAGGAATATTCGGGCAGCACCTGAAATGGTGGTAATATTGGGAACTGTCTATAACCTGCTGATAATTCACCAAATATCTACTACCGCTACTTTCTTAATACTTTGAGAAGTCAATGTGTGGAGTGTTACAGTTTATTAAGGAGGAGCTCTCTAACACAACATGTCCTGCTGAGGTTCCAATAATTACATTGGATCTGAGACTGCCTATCGACATCCTCCCTGTAGTAACCGAGTCTCGGGTTCATTGCATAGATTACTGGCAAAGGAATCAAGACAAATATTGTATTCATTTGTTAATAGGTCATGTAAGGTATACAAAAAAAGTTCTACAGAAGTCTGTCTCACTTATGGGCAGTAATTTTATTTAGTCATCTACCATAGACCAGCTCAAAATACTCTCAAAGTACTGTTACTTTTACCTACCTAGCTATGATCAATTGTCCGTTTGCTGGCCAACTGAGAGGACCCGGTCTGCTCTTACAGTGCCATATAGATGCTTCCTGTTTGTGAGTATTCAGTTTGAAGATCTCTATTTTGTTCCTGTGATTGGTTGATTACTGCACAATGAGGTGCCTTTTTTCATCTTATTTCAGTGATCTACTCCTGTGATAAACCCAAACAGTTTAGGAAAGAGCTGCTTTCATTTGATGGTGCCTGGAAGTCTTAAAGGGACAGTCTAGTCCAAAATAAACTTTCATGATTCAGATAGGGCATGTAATTTTAAACAACTTTCCAAATTACTTTTATCACCAACTAGGCAATAAGCCTGCCCAGAGGGCAGCTAAATTTACAAAAAATAAAAAAATTAAAATGACAGAAAAAAATAAACAAAGGTATCCAAAATAAAAAAAATTAAACCTAAACTAATACCCCTAGAAAAATAAAAAATCCCCCAAAATAAAAACACCCCCTAATCTAATACTAAACTACCAATAGCTTTTAAAGGGGCCTTTTGTAGGGCATTGCTCTAAGTTAAACAGCTCTTTTCCTTAAAAAAATTCTAAGTCCGCCCTCTAACAGTAAAAACACCCACCCACCAAACGCCCCAAAATAAAAAAAACCTAACACTGTTGTTATTTGCCGACTGCGGCTAGATGAGTTCAGCGGTTGTGATTCCATATGTAGAGGACGTTTACCGGAATCATTCCTCAGGAAGGGCATAGGGTGAGCTTTGGTATGATTCCTGATTACTGACTGATGACAGTTTGCTACGCTCTTGTACTTGAACTAGTGACTTTGCAAGTGGATTCAACGCGCCAATTTACTTTCTTTTTTTTCTGGGGAGGTGTCTAATTTTATCCCAGGCTGGACACAATTGCTGAACTCTTTATTGTCTGTATTTTGCTAACACTATTAGTCTGTTTCTTCAATTATGTGAGCTGGTGAGTAGTTTGAATAGTCATTGGGCGACATGTTAAAGTATTTGGGACCACCCTTAGTGCAGCGTTTGCCCTTTTGTATGTCTCATTGCCTAGTCTGTTTTGCTCTACGCAATTTTCTTATTCATTGTGTGGTCTCATGATAACCATAAGCCTCAACTCCCACTAGCCTAAGGGCAAACAAAAGCAGCTATTATTAGAGGTCACAAAAGCTTCAGTTACTAAGGCATTAGTGCTCCCTTTGACTAATACTTTAGGGGTTTTCCTGCATGTCCTAATGTTGCTATATATGTGGTTCTGCTGAGTCCACTCTGAGCCCCCATATCTACACCTAATTATATGATTTTATTCTACAAGTTCATCATATATTTTATAATGCTCTAACATCAGTAGCCTATACTTTGCGACTTAAGAATGTTGTTTGTTTGTTATGTATACTACATTATTGTCATGTCGCGCATTCACGCCACACTTAAGCTATGTTTCAATTTCATGCTGCACACAATTTATTATTATTACTATTGCAGATGGCGATCCTGATATTTACTATATGGCTCACAAGCTTATAAAAAACCTCACTCTTCTTCTCTCAGCCGGCGAGAGTTGAGGGGTCTTGCTATATAAGTTTAGGCATTAAAATAATATGTAAACTTAGATGAGGAGCCATGCTTAGCAACAGTAGCATTTTAGCTTAGTTAAAGTGGGTACATGGGTCATATTTGGGCAATATCTAATATTTAAAGCAAACTAATCATTATATTTTTATGCTTTAATCTATATGTTCTTATATTCACTTTTGTATTTTGTGATGTTCACTTGAGTGTTATCCCTATACCACAACTGTATTTATACAGTATTATTTTAAGCGGTATTTACCCGCTGCTATACTTGATATAAGGCATGGGGCCGAATAAGGTCCTTGATATGACTAACGTGCGGTATAAGATTCACCTATATCAAAAGGTTCTTATGGGACCTGCTAATTAGTCTATTATGATAGTTCCTAAAATCATAAAATGAAGGTTTCAGAAGTGTACCATTTATCTAATAATATGTCCTTTATCTATATCATTACATTGTATTGTATTATCTGAATGCATGTCATTTGTACATTAAGACATTTTCTATTTGTTTTCAAACGCGCAAAACCTTAATAAAAAAGTTTATAAATGAAAAAAACCTAACACTAAAAAACCTAAACTACCTATTGCCCCTAACACAGGAAAGGATATAATTGATGCAAGTGTTTAAAGGAATACTGAACCCAATTTTTTTCTTTTGTGATTCAGATAGAGCATGAAATTTTCACGAAAGAAAAAATTTGGGTTCAGTGTCCCTTTAAGATAGAAAGATGCAAAGGTAATCGTAAATATTAGTTTTTTAATTTACTTTGTAAATTCTGTGATAATTGTGCAACCACTGTTTTTCAATAGAAAACATTTGCATGTAGTTTTAGCCTTTAGCTTCATACGTATACTTTACCGGGCATGAAACACTTTTCTTTGGTGATTCAGAAATATTGTACAATTAACAACCTTACAATTTACTTCTGTTATTAAAATTGCTCTGTTATCTTGGCATCCTTTGTTGAAGAGCATACCTAGGTAGGCTCAGGATCGTCTATGTGCCTGGTGCACTATGTGACAAAAGTTTTGCCTTAAAGGGCCACTATAGTCAAAATTAGAGTTTCATGATTCAGATAGAGCATGCTATTAAAAAAAAAAACTTTCCAATATACTTCCATTGTCAAAACGTGCACATTATTTTTATATGCACACTTTCTGAGGCTCCAGCTTTTACTGAGTATGTGCAAAAGGGGCAGAGTATATACATATGTATTTTGTGATTGGCAGATGGCTGTCACATGATACGGGGGAGGGAAATTGGATTAACTTTGAAATTTGTCAGAAAATATTTTACTGCTTATTTCAAATTAAAAATAGATTGATTCAAAATAATTGATACTGCATTGTTATGTTTTTGTGTATTTGTCTATTATCCAGTTCTATGTATTTAGTATATTTAACTTATAATTTGTGCAAATACTGCTGCCATCTAGTGTACAAAAATGTGTAACATTGTTTAAAGCATATAGTGCTTCAAATATGTGCACACTGCCTTCCTAAGCATTCTCAACAAAGGAAAACAAGAGCACTAATTACATTTGAACTACACCCAGAATTTATTTTTAGTGAATCTATGAAACTGACTTATTCTTGATATGTAGCTAATTAAAGGAACACCATAGTCAAAATTAAACTTTCAAGATTCAGATAGAGCATGCAATTTTATACAAATTTCCAATCTACTTCAATTATCAAAATGTGCACAATCTTTTTATATGAACATTTTCTAAGGCACCAGCTCTTACTGAGCATGTGAAACAACTCATAGTATATACTATGCATTTTGTGACTGGCTGATCACTGTCACATGATTAGTGGGACTGAAAATAGAACTAACTTTCGGCTAGATTTGGAGTTTTGTCGGTAACGACCCGAAAAACTAACGCCGGCTTTTTTCTGGCCGCACCATAAAAATAACTCTGGTATTGAGAGTCCACAGAATCGCTGCGTTAGGCTCCAAAAAAGGAGCGTAGAGCATTTTTAACGCAGCTTCAACTCTCGATACCAGAGTTGCTTACGCAAGCGGCCAGCCTCAAAAACGTGCTCGTGCACGATTCCCCCATAGAAAACAATGGGGCTGTTTGAGCTGAAAAAAAACCTAACACCTGCAAAAAAGCCGCGTTCAGCTCCTAACGTAGCCCCATTGTTTGCTATGGGGAAACACTTCCTACGTCTGCACCTAACACTCTAACATGTACCCTGAGTCTAAACACCCCTAACCTTACACTTATTAACCCTTAATCTGCCGCCCCCGCTATCGCTGACCCCTGCATATTATTATTAACCCCTAATCTGCCGCTCCGTAAACCGCCGCTACTTACATTATCCCTATGTACCCCTAATCTGCTGCCCTAACATCGCCGACCCCTATATTATATTTATTAACCCCTAATCTGCCCCCCCACAACGTCGCCTCCACCTACCTACACTTATTAACCCCTAATCTGCCGACCGGACCTGAGCGCTACTATAATAAAGTTATTAACCCCTAATCCGCCTCACTAACCCTATAATAAATAGTATTAACCCCTAATCTGCCCTCCCTAACATCGCCGACACCTAACTTCAATTATTAACCCCTAATCTGCCGACCGAATCTCGCCGCTACTGTAATAAATGGATTAACCCCTAAAGCTAAGTCTAACCCTAACACCCCCCTAAATTAAATATAATTTACATCTAATGAAATTAATTAACTCTTATTAAATAAATGAATCCTATTTAAAGCTAAATACTTACCTGTAAAATAAATCCTAATATAGCTACAATATAAATTATAATTATATTATAGCTATTTTAGGATTAATATTTATTTTACAGGTAACTTTGTTATTATTTTTAACCATGTACAATAGCTATTAAATAGTTAAGAACTATTTAATAGTTACCTAGTTAAAATAATTACAAAATTACCTGTAAAATAAATCCTAACCTAAGTTACAATTAAACCTAACACTATACTATCATTAAATTAATTAAATAAAATAGCTACAATTACCTACAATTAAACCTAACACTACACTATCAATAAATAAATTAAATACAATTCTTACAAATAACTACAATGAAATAAACTAACTAAAGTACAAAAAATAAAAAAGAACTAAGTTACAAAAAATAAAAAAACATAAGGAAAATCGTACAACAATTTTAAACTAATTACACCTACTCTAAGCCCCCTAATAAAATAACAAAGACCCCCAAAATAAAAAATGCCCTACCCTATTCTAAATTACTAAAGTTCAAAGCTCTTTTACCTTACCAGCCCTGAACAGGGCCCTTTGCGGGGCATGCCCCAAGAAGTTCAGCTCTTTTGCCTGTAAAAAAAAAACATACAATACCCCCCCCCCCAACATTGCAACCCACCACCCACATACCCCTAATCTAACCCAAACCCCCCTTAAATAAACCTAACACTAAGCCCCTGAAGATCTTCCTACCTTGTCTTCACCTCACCGGGTTCACCGATCTCTCCAGAAGAGCTCCTCCGATGTCCTGATCCAAGCCCAAGCGGGGGGCTGAAGAGGTCCATGATCCGGCTGAAGTCTTCATCCAAGCGGGGCAGAAGAGGTCTTCCATCCGATTGAAGTCTTCATCCAATGCAAGCTCAATCTGATTGGCTGATTGGATCAGCCAATCGGATTGAACTTGATTCTGATTGGCTGATTCCATCAGCCAATCAGAATATTCCTACCTTAATTCCGATTGGCTGATAGAATCCTATCAGCCAATCGGAATTCGAGGGACGCAATCTTGGATGACGTCCCTTAAAGGAACCGTCATTCTTCAGTTGGACGTCGCCGGAAGAAGATGGGTCCGCGGTGGAGGTCTTCAGGATGGAGCCGGTCGTCATCGGATGAAGATAGAAGATGCCGCTTGGATCAAGATGGTTGCCGGTCCGGATCGCCTCTTCTTCCCGGATAGGATGAAGACTTTGGAGCCTCTTCTGGACCTCTTCAGCCACCGGATGATAGATCGCCAGCCCCCGCTTGGGTTGGATGAAGATTTTGGAGCCAGGACGGATCGGTGATACCTGGTGAGGTGAAGACAAGGTAGGATGATCTTCAGGGGCTTAGTGTTAGGTTTATTTAAGGGGGGTTTGGGTTAGATTAGGGGTATGTGGGTGGTGGGTTGTAATGTTGGGGGGGGGTATTGTATTTTTTTTTTACAGGCAAAAGAGCTGAACTTCTTGGGGCATGCCCCGCAAAGGGTCCTGTTCAGGGCTGGTAAGGTAAAAGAGCTTTGAACTTTAGTAATTTAGAATAGGGTAGGGCATTTTTTATTTTGGGGGTCTTTGTTATTTTATTAGGGGGCTTAGAGCAGGTCTAATTAGATTAAAATTGTTGTAAGATTTTCCTTATGTTTGTAAATATTTTTTTATTTTTTGTAACTTAGTTCTTTTTTATTTTTTGTACTTTAGTTAGTTTATTTCATTGTAGTTATTTGTAGGAATTGTATTTAATTTATTTATTGATAGTGTAGTGTTAGGTTTAATTGTAGGTAATTGTAGCTATTTTTTTAAATTAATTTAATGATAGTATAGTGTTAGGTTTAATTGTAACTTAGGTTAGGATTTATTTTACAGGTAATTTTGTAATTATTTTAACTAGGTAACTATTAAATAGTTCTTAACTATTTAATAGCTATTGTACATGGTTAAAATAATTACAAAGTTGCCTGTAAAATAAATATTAATCCTAAAATAGCTAT
This sequence comes from Bombina bombina, assembly GCF_027579735.1. Classification (NCBI taxonomy): domain Eukaryota; kingdom Metazoa; phylum Chordata; class Amphibia; order Anura; family Bombinatoridae; genus Bombina; species Bombina bombina. Next base: position 972,361,475 of record NC_069500.1, on the reverse strand, counting down.
AGTATAATTATAATTTATATTGTAGCTATATTAGGATTTATTTTACAGGTAAGTATTTAGCTTTAAATAGGAATAATTTATTTAATAAGAGATAATTAATTTCGTTAGATGTAAATTATATTAAACTTAGGGGGGTGTTAGTGTTAGGGTTAGACTTAGCTTTAGGGGTTAATACATTTATTAGAATAGCGGTGAGCTCCGGTTGGCAGATTAGGGGTTAATAATTGAAGTTAGGTGTCGGCGATGTTAGGGAGGGCAGATTAGGGGTTAATACTATTTATTATAGGGTTAGTGAGGCGGATTAGGGGTTAATAACTTTATTATAGTAGCGGTGCGGTCCTCTCGGCAGATTAGGGGTTAATAAGTGTAGGCAGGTGGAGGCGACGTTGAGGGGGGCAGATTAGGGGTTAATAAATATAATATAGGGGTCGGCGGTGTTAGGGGCAGCAGATTAGGGGTACATAAGGATAACGTAGGTGGCGGCGCTTTGCGGTCGGCAGATTAGGGGTTAATAAGTGTAGGTAGCTGGCGGCGACGTTGTGGGGGGCAGATTAGGGGTTAATAAATATAATATAGGGGTCGGCGGTGTTAGGGGCAGCAGATTAGGGGTACATAAGGATAACGTAGTTGGCGGTCGGCAGATTAGGGGTTAAAAAAAATTAATCGAGTGGCGGCGATGTGGGGGGACCTCGGTTTAGGGGTACATAGGTAGTTTATGGGTGTTAGTGTACTTTAGAGTACAGTAGTTAAGAGCTTTATAAACCGGCGTTAGCCCAGAAAGCTCTTAACTACTGACTTTTTTCCTGAGGCTGGAGTTTTGTCGTTAGATGTCTAACGCTCACTTCAGAAACAACTCTAAATACCGGAGTTAGAAAGATCCCATTGAAAAGATAGGATACGCAATTTACGTAAGGGGATCTGCGGTATGGAAAAGTCGCGGCTGAAAAGTGAGCGTTAGACCCTATTTTGAGTGACTCCAAATACCGGAGGTAGCCTAAAACCAGTGTTAGGAGCCTCTAACGCTGGTTTTCACGGCTAACGCCAAACTCCAAATCTAGGCCTTTGAAATTTGTCAGAATAACAATCTACTACTCATTTTAAATTCAGACTAAGAGCTTTTGCATTGTCTATTTATTATGAATTTTATGCAGTTCTACTGTAGTTATTGGTACTTTAAAATGACACATGAAAACGATTATCTTAGTCTGTTAACAACCTTTATAAAAGGAAAATCAAATATATTAATCAAAATGGGAAATATATACTTTTGAAATGGAGTAAACAACTGAATCCACAATTATTAATAATTTTGTTTCGGGTACACTGTGTTTTGTGTTTATATTGAATAACATGATTATTTTGCACTCGCTGAAATGATATCAGCAGCCTGTGTCCTTATGCTAATGTCTGCATCACTTTACAACATAACACAATAACCTTCTAGCTCTGCATGATGTCCGTGAACCCTGTAACATCTTGCTCTAGAATACAAATCAATTCATTATTATACATAACTATAAAAAGAGATGATAGCAAAATGATGATAGCCTGCTGCTGCACTGCGAGTTCTAGGAATGTCTTTAGCTTTTCACCTGAACATAAAGTGTCATGGAAAAAATTAGTATTAGATTGCTACATATGGTAGTGTAAGGAAACAAAATGCTATCTATCATATCTATCTATCTATCTATCTATATCTATCTATCTATATCTATCTATATCTATCATCTATCTATCTATCTATCTATCTATCGATCTGTCTATATCTATCATCTATCTATCCATCTATCTATCTATCTATCTATTGAATCTAACTATTCTATCTATCAAATCTAACTATTCTATCTATCTATCAAAACGATATATTGTATGTATCTATCTATCTATCTATCTATCTATCAAATCTAACTATTCTATCCATCTATTAAATCTATATATTGTATCTATCTATCTATCTATCATCTATCTATCTATTGAATCTAACTATTCTATCTATCAAATCTAACTATTCTATCTATCTATTAAATCTATATATTGTATCTATCTATCTATCTATCTATCTATCGTATCTATCATCTATCTATCTATCTATCTATCTATAATTTAATAATTTTATGTTAAAGGGATATAAAACATAATTTTTCTCTTTCATGATTCAGAGCATGCAATTTTAAGCAACTTTCTAATGTACTCCTATTATCAATTGTCTTTGTTCTCTTGGTATCATTTGTTGAATGAGCAGCAATTCACTACTGGTTACTGACTGAACACATGGGTGAGCCAATGACAATCAGTATATATACTCAGCCACCAATCAGCCACTAGAACCTAGGTTCTTTGCTGCTTCTGAATTTCCTAGATTAACCTTTCAGCAAAGTATAACAAGAGAAGGAAGCAAATTAAATAATAGAAGTAAATAGGAAAGTTTTTTTAAATTGTATTCTTTATCTGAATCATGAAATAAAACTTTTGGGTTTCATGTCCCTTTAAACAAACATATAAAACAACTAAACAAAATTATAGAAAACTTGGAAACAGATGTATTATTTACCTGAGTGTCCATATATATATTACAACAAAGCTTTGTAAACATTGAGAAATAATCAAATGATCAGTATTCAAATCATTGTAAATATGTTCACTTACTCAGCACTTTTTGTTTTTTACTCAACTTTGCAGATATGGGTAGATGCAGTTAGGGTCATGAAATTGTATAACAAAATTGCCCACCATTCAGGAAAAGAAAACAGTTATTCCAGTGCTCAAGTCCCATTAATGAACATATATATATATATATATATATATATATATATATATATATATATATATATACACAGTATCTCACAAAAGTGAGTACACCCCTCACATTTTTGTAAATATTTTATTATATCTTTTCATGTGACAACACTGATGAAATGACACTTTGCTATAATGTAAAGTAGTGAGTGTACAGCCTGTATAACAGTGTAAATTTCCTGTCCCCTCAAAATAACTCAACACACAGCCATTAATGTCTAAATCGTTGGCAACAAAAGTGAGTACACCCCTAAGTGGAAATGTCCAAATTGGGCTTAATTAGCCATTTTCCCTCCTCAGTGTTATGTGACTCGTTAGTGTTACAAGGTCTCAGGTGTGAATGGGGAGCAGGTGTGTTAAATTTGGTGTTATCGCCTTCACACTCTCTCATACTGGTCACTGGAAGTTCAACATGGCACCTCATGGCGAAGAACTCTCTGAGGATCTGAAAAAAAAAGAATTGTTGCTCTACATAAAGATGGCCTAGGCTATAAAAAGAGTGCCAAGACCCTGAAACTGAGCTGCAGCACGGTGGGCAAGACCATACAGCGGTTTCACAGGACAGGTTCCACTCAGAACAGGCCTCGCCATGGTCGACCAAAGAATTTGAGTGCACATGCTCAGCGTCATATCCAGAGGTTGTCTTTGGGAAATAGACGTATGAGTGCTGCCAGCATTGCTGCAGAGGTTGAAGGGGTGGGGGTCAGCCTGTTAGTGCTCAGACCATACGCCACACACTGCATCAAATTGGTCTGCGTGGCTGTCATCCCAGAAGGAAGCCTCTTCCAAAGATGATGCACAAGAAAGCCTGCAAACAGTTTGCTGAAGACAAGCAGACTAAGGACATGGATTACTGGAACCATGTCCTGTGGTCCGATGAGACCAAGATAAACTTATTTGGTTCAGATGGTGTCAAGCGTGTGTGGCGGCAACCAGGTGAGGAGTACAAAGACATGTGTGTCTTGCCCACAGTCAAGCATGGTGGTGGAAGTGTTATGGTCTGAGCCTGCATGAGTGCTGCCAGCACTGGGGAGCTACAGTTCATTGAGAGAACCATGAATGCCAACATGTACTATGACATACTGAAGCAGCGCATGATCCCCTCCCTTCGGAGACTGGGCCGCAGGGCAGTATTCCAACATGATAACGACCCCAAACACACCTCCAAGATGTGCTAAAGAAGCTGAGGGTAAAGGTGATGGACTGGCCAAGCATGTCTCCAGACCTAATCCTAGTGAGCATCTGTGTGGCATCCTCAAATGGAAGATTGGGGAACGCAAGGTCTTAACATCCACCAGCTCCGTGATGCCTTCATGGAGGAGTGGAAGAGGACTCCAGTGGCAAGCTGTGAAGCTCTGGTGAACTCCATGCCCAAGAGGGTTAAGGCAGTGTTAGAAAATAAACTTGGCCACACAAAATATTGACACTTTGGGCCCAATTTGGACATTTCAACTTAGGGGTGTACTCACTTTTGTTGCTAACGGTTTAGACATTAATGACTGTGTGTTGCGTTATTTTGAGGGGACAGCAAATTCACAGTGTTATACAGGTAGTACACTCACTACTTTACATTGTAGCAAAGTGTCATTTTTTCAGTGTTGTCACATGAAAAGATATAATAAAATATTTACAAAATGCGAGGGATGTACTCACTTTTGTGAGATACTGTATATATATATATATTATATATATATATATATATATATATAAATATAAATATATATACAGTATCTCACAAAAGTGAGTACACCCCTCACATTTTTGTAAATATTTTATTATATCTTTTCATGTGACAACACTGAAGAAATGACATATATATACACAAATCAAAATCACTCATTTCCCAAATCATTTATTATTACAAAATAATAAATAAGCTAAAAAAGACTCAGCTAGTACAATACAAACATGTTGGATAAGGGGAAAAAAAATAATGTTTCTAAAATGGCAAATACAATTTATGAGAGCTCTATATAATCAGTTAATATAATCTTAGGAAAGCTGATATCTTATGCATAACATCTAAATATACATTAAATAAAGATTATCATGGGTGGATTAATCAAGTAGCATATTACCCAAGAAGAGACCCTTGCATATGCAATTTCTGTCCGAGGACTGGATTCTGATTTGATGATGATTTGAAGAAGAAGGCAGCTACATAACGGTGGGGGGAGTCCAGCTGCCATATTTACCCGGTATTACACAAGTTACCGAAAGTGATTACTACAGAACCAAGGCGGCATGGCAGGAGGGATATACTGCAGGCGGATCTTCGGTTCTTATATTTCTAGCACAAATAATGTTAAGGGAAGTGTTGAATGTCCCTTTAATTATTGTGAAGGTGAGAGCCTTACAGCTATGCTAGATATAAGATAGGGCCAGGAACTAATGAAAGTATTCCGAAAAATTGGATAGATTAGATGGGCCGAATGGTTCCTACCTGCTGACACATTCTATGTTTCTATACGTGTCAGGATGCCAGGAATCAGACTGAGATGAAAAGTGCAAAAATAATCACACCTTTATTAATAACAAAAATAATAAAAAGTCCACAAGTCAAATAACAAGCCAGAAGTCAAAACCAGAGCTGGTAATCAGACAAGCTGAGTTAGGAGCCAAAGCAAATAGTCAGACGAGCCAAGTCAGGAGCCAAAGTGAGTAGTCAGATGAGCCGGAATCAGGAACAAGGAGAACAGCAGAGTCAGGAACAAGGCAGAGATCAGAAACCAGGAGGGACGTCAGACAGCCAGGTAATACACAGGAACTGGAACACAGGAACTCACAAACAGGTCTGAGACAACGCAAGGGCAAAGCATACTGAACAGAGGCCCTTTAAATAATAAGTGATGACATCACAATTCTGAGACTGCAACCTGTCTCACACGGATGATGTACACCAGTCTTGCCATAAGAGGGCGTGCAGGAAATGAGCAGCATCACAAAATCTGCACCAGATTCGGCAAGAGAGGTGAGTAAAATGGCTGCCAGCAGCACATGGCAAACAAAGCAGGGAAAAAAACCTGACAGTACCCTCCCCTCAATGACCCCTCCCCCGCAGGAGGACAAAGACTTATTGGGAAAATGGGCATGGAAGGCACGGAGGAGGGCAGGAGCATGAACATCAGAGGAAGGAACCCATGAATGCTCCTCTAGACTGTAGCCCCTCCAGTGAACCAAATACTGTATGCGGCCCCTGGACATACAAGTCAATAATGCTGCTGGCCTCATATCCTTCATGGTTGTCAACAGAGATAGGACGGGAACAAGGCAACACAGTGGTAAACCAATTACAAACTAATGGTTTCAAGAGGGAGACATGAAAAACATTGGAGATGCGCATTGCAGGAGGAAGGTCAAGAGTGTAGGTCACAGGATTGACCCGCCGGAGTATTCGAAAAGGACCAACATAACTGGGAGCCAGTTTATTGTAAGGCACATGGAGGTTCAAGTTGCGGGAGGACAGCCAAACCCTCTCACCAACCTGGTAGGAAGCAGTGACATGCAGTGAGGTCAGAGGCTGGTGAGGCACTAGATATGATACGCCGGAGAAACACATATACAGAGGGCCGCAAGTACCCCCAACAGGGCAGGTTTAAATGATAGCTGAACCAGTGCACAGGTGAAATAATCTGTTGATGGGTGAGAGCAAGTTAGTAACCACTGAGTTACTAATTAGCTGATTACTTCACCTATGCACTGATTCAGCTATAATGAAAACCTGGCCTGTTAGGGGTACTTGAGGACCATGGTTGAGAAACACTGCACTAAAGCACCAGCTCATCGGAAATGTATCGATTACCTGGAGAATAAAGCACACATACTCTGCTCACTGACACACACACACACACACTCTGCTCACATACCCACTCATTCAATTATGTGGCACAGTGCCAGTTACTAAATAATTAGAATGATCCACAATCTCTCCTCTACTCACTACTGTATTGTAAAAATAGAAATAATTTACCATACAAATTTTACACAAAGGACAAGTGATCAATACTGCCAACACAGCTGCTGCAATATGGTGCTCAAGAAACGCACGTGCATATCCCACTTTATGCTCTTCAACAAAGGACACCAAAAGAATGAAGTACATAATAATAAAAGTAAAATAGAAAGTTTTTTTTTTGTGTGTGCAATTTCTATCTGAATGATGGGAATGTAATTATAACTTTAATGTTCCTTTCAAAAACTAATTTGATTTGCTGACATGACAGTAACAGTTAATGCTAATTTTCAAAATATAAATTACTGGAAAAGTCTATTAAAATAGCATGCTCTACCTCAATCATGAAAGTTTAATTTTAAATGTCTCCTTTTGACTATGTGTTTAACCAGTTACTTTACAGAGGCATTATTTCTAAAAACATTTAACAACTGCAATAATTACATATATTTTTTAAATGACTCATTATCTACTTTTATTAATATAAACTTGTATAAAAGCAGCACATATTAAAAACACAATGCAACAGCTTTCAATTGATTTGTGAATTACAAGTTAACAGCAGTCTTTAAATAAATGGAGACACAGAGAAAAATAAAAATAGATACTGCATCCTCTGACTGAACAGACATAACATATATGGAGTCTGTACCTAATTAAATCAAATAACCATAAAAAGGGAGGCTTAGCAATAATAAATGTCAAAAACTTTAGTTTAAATAATGTGGACACTGCACACTTAACTTCAAACTCTGGGTTTTAAATTATGGATTTAAGTTTGAATTGACCCTTTGACTTCCTGTCAGTATTGGGTAATGCTCACTTACTGTCCCCCCCCCCCTGTTAATGAGCTGTATCTGAACACAATTTGTGAATCACAAGAGATGTAGAATACTACTTTACTCTTCTGCTTGGTGTCATCTGTTCTTAGGTTACCTCAGCTTCCAGTTGTGTCACATGACCCTGCTCACTGCATCCTCCTTCTTATTAATCTATATATCTTTCAATTGCTAGGAGGCATCAAGAGGGGTGCCTCCTATTGGTCCAAATTTTTGCTGCTAATATATTGACAGAACACAGGTGGCGCTGCAGCACAGATTTTCCTTTGACCCATATACTGCAATGGAGAGAAGCGTTCCTGTACCTGCCTCTCTATAGCATTACATGGGGGGGGGGAAATGGTAAGAAAAAAAAAAAATTTGGACTTTTTTTTGTTTTAATTAAAATTTAATTAAGCTTTGGCCACATATGGCAGGGTAGGCACTGCCTCCCCTGCATCCTATGAGTGCACGTCCCTGGTAGGAAGGCACAGGCAGATGCCTACGATCAGCCTGGAACTTTTGGCGCTGCATAGAACGATGAAGGCAATCCTGAATCTGCACCCACATGGAGTTGCCAGAGATGCTCCTCCAAAGCCGGAATACCCCGAGACATGAATGAATCAGGCAACAAGGATAATTGTAACCCATAAATGGGGATAACTGGGAGGAAGCATAAATAGCACTATTACGAGCGAACTCTGCCCAAGGTAACAGTTCAGACCAATTATTGTGGTGATCTGAGACATAGCAATGGAGGAACTGTTCCAGAGCTTGATTAGACCGTTCCGCAGCCCCATTAGATTGAGGGTGATATGCAGAGGAGAAGGAAAGCTGGATCCCCATTTGAGCACAAAAGGAATGCCAAAATCTGGAGACAAACTGGCTACCCCGGTCCGAGACTATCTCTTTGGGTAACCCATGTAAATTGAAGCAAGCTCCTGAGCGGTAGGCTGCTTCTTCAAGGGAATGCAATGTGACATTTTAGAAAAAAAACGTCAACCACCATTAGGATAACAGTATTGCCATTGGAAACAGGGAGCTCGACAATGAAGTCCATGGAAAGATGTGTCCAAGGACACTCACCATTAGCAATAGGTTGAAGAAAACCCACAGGAAGACTTTAAGGAGTCTTACTCTGTGCACAAACTGAGCAGGAGGCAACATACGCAGCAACATCAGAATGAAGACCTGGCCACCAGAATTGTCAAGTGACAGACCAAATCATTTGGTTCTTGCCTGGGTGACCTGCGGCTTTAGGATAGTGATAAGTGTGCAAAAGTTTAGTTTGGCGATTCACAGGAACTAGTACCCTCGAGAAGATGCCTCCATTCCTTGAGTGACAAAATTATGGCCAGTAATTCCCTGTCGCCAATTTCATAATTGCACTCCACTGGAGACAATTTCTTAGAGAAGAAACCGCACAGATGCGAGGAACCGTCAGGTGTAGGACGTTGAGACAAGAGGGCACCTACTCCAGTCTCAGACGCATCAACCTCAAGAAAAACAGGCAGGACAGGGTTAGGATGAGCCAGAACTGGCAGCAAAGGCAGTCTTAAGACTATCAGAGACCTTAATGGCAGTAGGTGACCAATGGAGTGGATCATTCACTTTACGGGTCATGTCTGTGATAGGTTTGACCAAGGAAGAAAAGTTTTTAAAAAAACTTTCTATAGAAATTGGCGAAGCTCAAAAAACATTGAATAGACCGAAGACCAACTGGGCGAGGCCACTGCAGAACTGCAGACAACTTGTCAGGATCCATGGAGAACCCTGCAACGGAGAGAACATAACCTAGAAAGGTTACTTGAGTCTGATGGAACTCACATTTCTTGAGTATACAAAACAGGCTGTTCTCATATAGTCTCTGAAGTACTAGTGTGACATCAGAACAATGAGCCTCAAGTGTGGGTGAGTGTATGAGGATGTCGCCTAAGTACACCTCAACGCACTGTTGCAACATATCTCGTAGGACATAATTAATAAATTCCTGAAAAACAGCAGGAGCATTACATAGGCCAAAAGAGACGAGTAAACTTCCGCAAAAGTAAAGGGGAGTCCTATGATGAGGGGTCTGGCTCAGGCGGAGATGAACAAGGTCCAAGGGACCAAATACCACAAACCTATGACCCCAGAGGACAATGTGAACAAATGGTAAGACCTAAGGAAGGCTCCTATAGAGGGGTCGGGGGAGAGGAAGCTACAGAGAAGAAATGCAATCAACTTGTCGGATTATGAACTGACAGAGGCAGAACAGGAGGTTCTAAGTTTAAGCCTCACTTTTGTGCCTTCCAATGACTTTAATGTTTTCAGAAATCTATTGGACGTCAATGGCTTAATAAGAAATCTGACAGTTCAGAAATTTTTTGATTTACAAAATCAAACAACACTGAATGAGAGACATGATATCATTCCATTAGAGTCAGAGCATGAGTCTAATAGGGACCCCCATGAGAGCATATCATTAGATTTTGAAGAGTACTGTGATGCAAGGGTACTAGAGTACCTACAGGATTAAGCACATACAATAGGGTCAGATAGGCCAAATAAACCAAGTTTGAAATCTAAATCACGGTTCTACCCAGTTCAGAGCAGGGGCCCTCTATTGGAAAAATTCCAAACAAGGGTGGAGGAAGATCTAGTGAAGTTACATTATACCACCACAAGAGGTCATAATCAAAATATCAGCAGGTTTCAGAGAGCAGCAATTAAGAGCCTTGGAGACAACAAGGAAATTGTGACAAGGGCTGCAGATAAGGGAGGTGCGATAGTGGTGTTAATCAAAAGTGATTTCATAAGTGAAGCACACAGACAATTTAGGAATGAGGAGGATTATACACAGTTGAGGGGAGATCCGACAAGATCATTCCAAAGACAATTGACCTCCCTGGTGGACGACGGAGTGGAGTTGGGATTGATCGATCACAATACTAAAATGTATCTTTTGATATAAAATCCATTGATTCCAACCTTTAACCATCTACCGAAAGTGCACAAGTCCACAAGTGATGTTCAGGGTAGGCCAATAGTCAGTGGAATTGGTTCCCTCCTGGAACATCTTTTGGAATGGCTGGACTGTATACTAGAGCCCTTAGTAAGTAAGTTGTGGAGTTACATTTCTGACACCAAACATGTCCTGAATTTGTTAAGGGATCTGGTGTGGCAGGAAGAGTACAGGTGGCTAACTGCCGATGTTAGATCATTATACTCTACTATACCACACGACAAAGGCCTAGAGGCTGTTAAGTATTTTCTTGACATTGAATATGGTGAGGATTTCCGATATGTCGAGTACGTGATCAGCATCACAAAATTTTTGTTAACCCACAATTATTTCCGGTTTGGGGGGGAGTTCTACCTCCAGAGGCATGGGACGGCAATGGGGGCGAAGTTTGCCCCCTCCTACGCCAACCTTTTCATGGGTTGGTGGGAGCTCTCCCACGTCTTTGGGGGTGGGAACCCCTTCAGGAATGAGATATTGTGGTATAGACGGTATATTGATGACCTCCTCCTGGTTTGGAGGGGCTCAGATACCGACATGGAACAATTCGTCCTCTTCCTGAATTCTAATGAAGTAGGCATCAGCTTTACCTTGGAGTCCCACAAAAATGAGATTAACTTCTTGGATCTCAAGTTAATAGGGACAGCCAGTATGCCTGTAGAAACAAGAGTTTTCCGCAAGCCAATCTCTGGAAACTCTCTCCTTCATGCCAACAGTAATCACCCACAGAGGGTTTTTAAGGGTGTGGCCAAAGGCCAGTTCATACGCCTCAAAAGAAATTGCAGTTCTGAAGAGGAGTATGAAAAACAAGCCAATGATCTTGCTGAGAGATTGAAGGAGAGAGGATACAAGACATCAACAATTCAAGGGGCCAGACGAAAAGTGAAGCTCTTGGATAGAAAACAGCTCTTGAAAAGTAATACACTTAGGAAAAGTGAGAAAACACAAGAAAACAAAGTTGTCTTTATCACTGAGTATTCCCAACAATACCCACAAATATGCAGTATAGTTAGGAAACATCTTCCTCTCCTATCAGCTGATGATGGGTTACTCAATACGATAAAAAAAGGTGTCAGGTTTGCATATAAGAGGGGCAAAACAGTTGACAACATGGCTCCTACCAGGCTGGGCAGGAACACCAACAATACATCATCATGGCTCCATTTCAATGGAATGTATCACTGTAATTACCTCACCTGTGTGGCATGTGCTAAATCACAACTAGGGGATAGTTTTGAATGCCTAGCAACAGGTGAAAGACACCCAATAAAACTGTGTCTTAATTGTCGGTCAACCTACATAGTCTATGTGATCTCCTGTACCCAATGTACACTCCAGTACGTAGGTCTCAGTACAAGGGAGTCTAGGGTCAGAATTAAAGAACATTTGGCAGATATAAGAGCGGGCACTCTCACAACACCACTGATAAATCACTTCTCACACTTTCACGATAAAGACGTGAGTAATTTCAAGTGGAATATCATAGAGAGAGTCCTCCCTGTTAAAAGTGGTGAGAACAGAGCTAGAAAATTAGCAGAGAGGGAGGCCTTCTGGATATTCAAATTAAAAACTAGAATTCCAAGAGGTCTAAATTCTGAATTTGATATAATCAATTTCTGGTAAATGGGCAGTTCTTTTGGCAAGAATGGGTTTACTCCCATCCATTGAAATTAGAACTATGTTCTACTGTGTCATAGTAATATTTAACATCATATAATAACTATGAAGAGACTAAATCAAGCCTCTGTCTTATTTATTCATATTACTAATGGAGAGTTATCATGTCCCCAATTAACTCGTAACCAACAATATCTATAGATCACGAGTATTCTTAGGGTCAATGATAATAATAATTTTGTTTATATCTGTATTAGCTCCAATAGCAGTAACTAGTCCTTTTATAGTGTCAACATTTGCAGTACTTTCTGCTGGCAAATATAGGTAAATGAACAGTGAAGGGTACTGTAGCTTTAAAAGTTTAAAAGTCTAGACCTTTATATGAATTTTGTCCTCTTCATTCATTGTGGCTTACCATAACGGAAATAGGTTGAAATAGAAACTAATGCTTAATGTATCGTATTAGCCTTTATTTTTAGGATGTAATAATAGCCTTCAACAGTATTTAATGTTTAGAATGCAAAAGTTACGTTAATTTAGGCAAAACAATCAATATACTATTGTATAATCATCAACCTATATATTAGGTTGATGATTATACAATATTTACAGATATTATATCTGTATTAGCTCCAATAGCAGTAACTAGTCCTTTTATAGTGTCAACATTTGCAGTACTTTCTGCTGGCAAATATAGGTAAATGAACAGTGAAGGGTACTGTAGCTTTAAAAGTTTAAAAGTCTAGACCTTTATATGAATTTTGTCCTCTTCATTCATTGTGGCTTACCATAACGGAAATAGGTTGAAATAGAAACTAATGCTTAATGTATCGTATTAGCCTTTATTTTTAGGATGTAATAATAGCCTTCAACAGTATTTAATGTTTAGAATGCAAAAGTTACGTTAATTTAGGCAAAACAATCAATATACTATTGTATAATCATCAACCTATATATTATAAATTAATTAGGAAAGGTAATCAAATTTAAAGTCCATCAGTAGTCTTCAAATTGATAAAATAATTTGATAAAATGGATATATTTAAAACAAGGGACAATATACTCCTATCAATTGATGAATCAATTTTAAACAATAGAGAAGCCTCCAATAATTCATGTGATAATGAGGTAGAGATGAATGTAGAAAATATGAATTTTGAAAATTTAGAGAATCTAATAATCAAAGAGATGAAAATAAATACAGAACTCAAATTTATGGAAAAATATATTAAACAGAGTATGGTACCTCGGGGCTTACGTCTCAAAAAAGATTGTACATTCAAGTTAAATAACACACATAAAGGAGAATGGTTTGACATTTTGGAGAAAGCCTCACTAGATTTATTAGGTGTTATAATTAAAGCTAGGACACTGGCAGTAAAAAAACCTTGGAGAGGATATATCCAGTCAAAAAAATCTATTTGACAGTAACAAAAAGGATATTCCTAAAGATAAACAGAAAGATTTGATTAAAAAACTAGAAGACTTAAAAAGTGATATCTTAAAAACTAAGTGGAATAAGTAGCAGAGAGATCAAGATGATTATAAAACAGAGAAAGGGGAGGTCCAGATGATTTAAACAGTAAGAAGAATACTATTTTGTTTAGTAAGAAGAAAGAGAATAAATAAGCATTAGACAACCACAAAAAGTATATAAGGTCACAAAATGATGATAATAGAGGGTATAATCAATTTACCAATAATAATACAAATGTGGACAGAAGATATACACAAGATCCAGTAAGACAAGTAGAGACCCAACCAGAGAATAGAAGACTAGAGAAAAACTATAATAGAGACTATTACAATACAGAAAATCAAAATAAAAAATATTTGAAAGACTGGAATTATCCATATGAAGATAGATATGAACGAGCGTATCGAGAATCATATAGAAACTTTAGAACGTATAGGTCAGAGGGGACTATGGACAAGAAAGGAGGAGATATAATGATGAGAGGAAATCATATAGAAGAAACAGTGAATATGATTACAACAGACAGTGGAACTATAGAGGGGCATCAAATTATAAAGGATGGCACAATGATAATTATAGAAGACAACCCAATGAAAGAGAAGAGAGAAAACAGAATGACTGGAGGGTACCAGTACAGAATAGATATGAAGCCTTAGAACATGAAACTACTAATTTTTCACAATTAGAATCACAACCAGGGACTTCAAGGGATTTTTTAGGGATAGGCAGGGACAGAACCCACGACCCACCAAGGGGAAAAAGGAGAAGAGAAGGCACAGAGGGAGAGGAAAGAGAAAATCAATTGCCCTAAGTGAAGGGGAAGGAAATGAGATTAAAGGGATTTTTAACATTAGTAATGCACCGCTTACCCTGGAAGAACAGAAAATATTAAATAGAGGATTATCCTTTGCCCCATCCATAAAGCTGAATAAGTTTGAGCACTTAATTAATGTGAACCAATTCATTCGAAAGCTCACTTTAAAGAAACATTTTTTAAAGAACCCAATTATGAAGAATTATGAAAGTATCAAAAATAGGGAGAACCCAACAACCACAAGGAATTATATCCATACAGAGTTTAGAAAGAAATCAACATTCTTCCTAGAAACGAGAAGGGTAATTTCATAGAATCCTTTGAAAAAATGGTCAAACAGGATTTAGATAAATTGGATATTGAAAATGATAAAACTATGAATTGGAATTTGACACTAAAGGAGAAAGAGGTTTTAAAGAATCTACAAAAGAGAAGTGACATAGTGATTAAACAAGCGGATAAGGGCGGAGGGGTGGTTATCATGAACAACGCTTACTATTTAGAAGAATTTTATAGATTGTTGGATGATGCATCAACCTACAAGAAACTGTTGAATGACCCTGGTGACAAATATTTTAAACAAATTGAGACATTGCTGAAAGATGCATTGGCTAACAATCTAATTAATAATTCAGAATTAATACAGAATTTCAGGACCCCAATTTTTTACTTTCTCCCTAAGATCCACAAGAGTTTAGAGAAGCCCCCTGGCCACCCCATAATATCAGGGATCCAGTCAATAACTTCCAACCTTTCCCAATATATTGATTATTTCTTACAGAGTTACGTGAAGGATTTACCGTCTTATTTATCAGACTCCACACACCTTCTTAATATAATAGAGACAGTAGACTGGCAAGACAATATGATTATGGTGACGTGCGATGTCAGTGCACTGTATACCAATATTAAACATGAATTGGGGATGAAGGCTATTGAATATTATTTGAACCAGGATACAAACATGTCAAAAGAGCAAGGTAATTTCATTTTAGAATGTATTTATTTTATTTTAAATAAAAACTATTTTAAATTTGATGAAAAATATTTTCTGCAGATCAATGGGACGGCTATGGGCACAAGGTTTGCACCCAGCTATGCGAACTTATTTATGGGGAGATTAGAAAACCAATTGATTGGAAACTCTCCGTGGGGTGCGAACCTTGTGCTCTATAGCCGTTACATTGATGATATGTTTTTTATTTAGAGGGGTGATCCAGATCTTTTAAATTTATTTATGGAAGACTTAAATGATAATGATTACGGTTTAAATTGCACACATGAGTACAGTTCCCTTAAGATTAATTTTCTTGACATTGAGTTAGAAATAGTCAATGGCCAGATAAAAACAAGAACTTTCTTTAAAAAAGTCGATTCCAATAATTATATCGATTCCAGTCGCTGCCACCATGAAACCTGGAAAAGGAATATACCAAAAGGCCAGCTCTTGAGGATCAGAAAACATTGTACAGAAATAAAAGAGTACGATGAACAATCAAAAATACTGAAAAATAGGGGGAACTTCCGGGTAGCGGCCATGAATAGTCGCACATCTACATGCTGCTCCAATATTCTGACCGTTTTTTATGAAAAATTAGATTGTTGATGGCTCATCCTGTCCTACACAATTTGATTTAAGACCCATTAAAGATCCTGCATCTACAGAGCCTAAGCTTATGGACACAGCTACTAACATCGGAACCCGGTACCATCTATGAGGTTGCGGCCTCTTTTTTACCCCCCGGCGAGGTGCGAGGTGGCCTTGTTGTTACGCAGCATTTTAAGCTGAAATATAAGTATATCAGCCTCACTCACGGACCAATGGCAACTTACCTTTTTACTGCCTGGAACAGAACAGCGATTTTATTTTGAGAAATACCATTCCACCATCTCACTAGATTGCTGAAACCTTCTACTACTGTCACTAACATGGAGGCGCTTGATGTATGGGAAAGGAGCTTACAGTCTCATCTTGATCTGCACTTCCAGGAGATGAAACGGAGCCTAGAACGCATACTGCTAACAGTACTCCAGGACATATTCCCTGCGGGTGATCGCAATCAGTTAACCCCTCAAAAATTGGAAGATGGCTTCTACCCGGGAGACTAGAAAAATATTGACGTACCTACCGTCTGTGGTGGAGCTGGATCTCCTGTCCATTCTAAGTCGGCGAGTGGTGGTCACAAAGAGGCAAGCCTATGTGCGGGTCGGGATACAGGACCGGAAAGTACTACTGACCCTAACTTAGATGCGTCCAAGCTCAGCTGCCTACTACAGCCGGGGAAGATCATGTCCTTAGCGGATCCAGAGAGGTCCCTAACTTGCAAGACTTTTTCTCTTAGAAGTAACCCCATTGAGCTCCAGGATGATGAGTCCTCTGGAGAGCAATTGTGGAGATCGTTTTCGCAGCTAGGCAAGTACTTACTCCCTAAGAGCCGGAGAGAGAGGCTAGAGAATTTGAGCACTCCACGCATTGGAGTAGGTTAGAGGCTTCTCTCCTATTATCTAAGTGAAC
This sequence comes from Bombina bombina, assembly GCF_027579735.1. Lineage (NCBI taxonomy): Eukaryota > Metazoa > Chordata > Amphibia > Anura > Bombinatoridae > Bombina > Bombina bombina. The sequence goes on along the minus strand of NC_069500.1, from coordinate 972,344,485 downwards.
TGTTATGGTTAGTTACGTTTATCTTTATTCAAGACCCTTGGGAGTTTTAAGGGTGTATTTATTGTCTCTGTTGGAAAAGTAGGATTATATTATATGGTTGGACACACACACAGCACGTGTCAGACATTATCTGAGAAGCCTAAGCGATGCACCGATCTAAATGTTGCTGCATTTATTTGCTCATCCTTCGCTCTATGCAGGGTAGATTTGTACCGGGGAACTTTTGACTCTGAAGACAATCGCTATGCCTCTCAGTGAATTCATGAACAATATCTTTGAGACTTACGAATACATGAACTCCCTATTGCAGTCAGTTACTTAGTTGTTATATTAATTTGTTTTTCAGTATGTGTGTGTGTTTTGTTTGTTCATTACTATAGTGTGAGAGCTATCTCCATGTATAATTACCACAGTTCAAATTCTCACAGTATAACCCAACTCAGTTTCCTCATCATTTCTCTTACCTTGACTACTCACTATTTAGCACGAGTAGTCCTGTGGAGATACAATATACAAAAGTATCTAGCATCAGATATATGTGCTCCCTTGTTTAAATTATATGCCCCCTCAGTGCCCTATATAGATATACCCAATATACCTTGGACCAATAGAGATGTATTACAACACTTATTTCTACGCCCCTAGACTGTGGTATGTTGACTCAGGCGGATATGGTGCTGTCTGCGGCCGAGACAGCGTCTTGTCTAAATGATAGAATACACAGTTAAATTTCACTATACTGTTGAACTAGATATCAGACTGTGGTCTTCAGCTGAGCACATAGGGAATCGTCATACCTACCGCCTATAATGTCCCCAAAGTTTGCTTTTACCTCATGGAGCTGATGATTCATTATTCTTTTTAATGGGGTTCGCTAATATTATTTATCTCTACTCCCAGAAATAGTAACTACTGTGTATGCATGGATGATTAGACTGGGTCATTATCCACCCTACCTATAACTATCGCTCATCAATACCCCACACTTATGCTTCCCTATGGGTAAAGGCTATCTAGACTATATAGACTGGTAGGCACTGGTGCAGCAGACAATTTATTACTTAACTTAATTGGGCTATTTACTAATAATAATATTTCTCTTTTCGCTTAGAAATGTAAACTATGATATATGCATACAGAATTAGTCTGGGCTCCAATATATCCTATTCATAGCTACCACTCATAAGCGTGTCATAACTATAGTTCCCTCCGTGTAAATATTAGTCAGGCAATACAGTTTACTTTTTTTTTTTTAAGGTCTGTGAGTGACTCCTGTAAGACACAGGCTACTTTTTCCCATATTAACTATCAACTACTTATTGACTCTACCATAATAGATTTTCAGTAACTAATAACATTCCTATAGTCCTGTGCATGGTATAATATACTATAAAACCGAGGTTTCTCTCTGAGATCCACAAGTGGTCTCCTATGTTCACAATTACCTTCTTTTGCTTTGGTATTTTCTTGTTATTCTGGAGGTCCAAGAGTGACCTATTGCGTCATTGAGAAGGTTTCTAAATGATTGGTATTCTACCTATATATGGTTCACATGGCACACTTATCATTAGCTTTGTGTTTCTTCCTTGTTTCTTTTACTGTTGGTAACTTCTGTGAAACTAAGAATTTTTTTCTTTTACATATATCATGTAAATCTACTCTTTGTTTATGTTATTGTATGCCTTCAAATGAACCTCAAATAAAAAATAAAAAAAAATACTGAAAAATAGATTTATATAGAAAGGGTACGATAAGAACAAAGTGGAATAATTGACTGTAGAAGTAAAAGGTATAGATAGAAAAACATTACTAAAAAAGAAAAAGAAAGAATTAAGTGATAAAAATAATGATATGATGATACCTATGATTACCACATATTCTTCACAACACAAACACTTTGAAAAAATAGTGAATAGGCATTGCCATCTCCTTCTCAAAGATCCACTATTAAGCTCGAGTCTGAATAAAAACCCTAGATTTATATATAAGAAAGCACCAAATCTTAAAAGTCTATTAGCCCCAAGTGAGTATAAAAAGAAAAATAATGTGATGTTCGACCAAGGCTTTAAAGACCTTGAGGGAAATAAAATAGAAGGATACTTTCCTTGTCATTTTTGCAAATCATGCAAACACAGCAGTAAAATAAAAAATATTAAGTCACCGAAGACAGGGAGAGATTTTAAAATAAATGGGATTATACGTTGTACCGACGTGAATGTAATATATTTAATTAAATGTGACTGTGAGTTAATTTACCTGGGTCAAACGGGTCTAAAATTAAAGGACCGCATTAGAGAGCACTTATTGTGCATTGAACATAAAAGAGAGGATACTATATTATATAGACATTTTTCAGAAGTACATCAGGGTAATGTGAACAGTATGAAATATTGGGGTATCAAGAAAGTATTACAAGATGGGAGAAGGGGTGATGTAGAGAAAAAATTACTGCGTAAGGAAGCTGAACTAATATTTAATTTTGGATCATTATCGCCCGGAGGTCTCAACAGTGAATTAGATCTGAATCACCTATTCTGAAATTAAAGGGACAGTTCACCCAAAAACTTTCTCCCCTTTAAATTATTCCCAATGATCCTTTTTACCTGCTAGAGTGTATTAAATTGGTTGCAAGTAGCTCCTTTACTCATATTTCAGCATTTGAAATAGCTGATTTAGCTTGTGGTTTCCCAACCTATACTGAAAGTTTTGATACGCTATTGACAAGCCAAAGTAAACACAGCCAGCAGAAGAAGTTACACCCTCAGTGAGGGGCATGATAGTTAAGTAATAAAATGATAATTTTCCATTGTTCTCTCTATGTATTGAGCTTTGGTGTTCCAGACAAATATAAGATAAGGAAGCAAGTCTGTGTACATAAAAGTGATAACATAATGAGATCTGATATTACCTGAAGCTCAACCCATTGTAATAGGCTGTGGTTTCAAAGCACAAAACCAGCTACTTCAGATACACAAATAACCCTGAAAATGCAATTTCTCAAATATTTTATACTCTGCAGTTGGTATAACAAGTCATTTAAAATACATTTATGGAAAAACAATTTTACAGTGTACTGTCCCTTTAAATGAAATGAGGAATTAAACAATAAAAATTAAGAAATGATCAGTAAAGAGAGAAGTCTTATAGAGATATGTAGGTATCCAGGAGAGTATGAATTCTGAAAGTATTAAGCAAAAAATTCCTTAGTGTAGTCAAGATTAGAGGTATTCAGTACAAATAATATTGAAGTATGAACAATGCGACTTAGGATTTATTATATTTTTTATATGCCTTTTTTTTTTTTTAATATATTTGAATTTTGTATATGAATTTTTATATGAATTTCTATAAGAATTAGTTTTTTTCCCTCTATCTTTTTTTTTTTTTTTAGTAATTTGTTTATTGAAAAAAGATAAATTAAACCAACAATGTTAGGAGACACAGCTCCAGTACAGTACAATCAAATACATCTCCATTTCCTTTGTTACATGACAAAAATTAACTTAGCAATATACGATTGGCAATTGAATTTAAATTCCATTTCATCCAATTTAAACAGAAAAACAAAAAGAGCATAAAATTAAATAAAAAAAATACAGAAAGAAGGAAAGCATCCTTCCTTGGTTACATACTACTTGAAGATAGATCCTCTTCTCCTGGATCCAATTAAGACTCAACTCAATGCATACATAATTCTGCACGGACTTACCGAAATAGTCCCTAAACCATTAAATACTGCTATATCCTAAATGTTTATCGTTAATTTTGCTAATGAAGATTCTACTAAGAACATTCCGGGAGCCAACTACAAGCTCCTAGTACCTATAACCGGAAATTAAATCTACTAGTAACTTCTCATCTACAACTTCCTCCTAGATTTAAGCCATTACAGAGTTCCTATAGTTCCTTCTTTGCTAAATCAAACAACCCTACTAGGGATCAGGCGCACAGCAGGACCAGACAGAGGGGGGAGGGCCGAGCGAGAAAGGGAGAAAAAAAAATAAAAAAATTAATTAACCAACACACACCTCCCCAACATCCCCGTCTTTCCTCTAGTGTTTACCCAACCATAATCTAGGGAGCAAGCCACGTTCTATTTGGCTTTGTAGCCAGGGTGAGGATTTATACTGTAACACCGCCTGTTCCTGCAACTCCTCAGGGAGTGAAATAATGTATGATTTCCATTTACTGAAAAATCTAGAAACTTGTTTGGGATTAATAGATCTTGTGTTATATTGCTCCAGTACCATTTGGTACTGGACTTCTTTCAAAAAATCAGTAAATTTAAGTGATTTATGATTCCTCCAGTTCCTTAAGATTAAGTTTCGTGCTGTCAAGATACATAAGTTGATAAATCTGTTATTTGGGAAAGCTGTCATATATTTACATAAGAACACTATCTGTTGTAGCGTAACTTTAACACTTGTCCCCATAATCTTAGAGACCCAGGAATTAATCTTGTGCCAAAATTGGGATATTTTGGGACAGGTCCAAAAACAGTGAACATAATCTGTGCATTCCTTACTACACTTAGGGCAGTTCCCTTTTTCCGAACTCCATTTAGCAAGTCTAGCTGGAGTAAGATATGCCCTATTAATTAATTTCATATGAGATTCTTTCCAAGCATGCATATAGGTTGCCCTAGCTACCAGTGACATACTCTGTGTTATAGTCTCGCTCTCAAATCTCAGATTTTCTTTTGCCCATTTTGTGGATATATCCACCAGATTATTTTGGCCCCATGCTCTCATAATAGCAGAATATGGCTGGGAGATAGTGCTCACCCCCTTACGATATTGAGTGATTATATGTTTCAAATCTTTACTATCTATCCCCACCCCTGTATCTAATCTCAATTTCTCCACCCAGTGTCTAATTTGCAGATAGGCAAAAAAGCTGGACCTCGAAAGATGGAACTGATTAACAATATTCTCAAACGAGCGGAGTCTCAAATGGTTGCCATCACATAACTGAATTACATAATTCCCCCCACATTCGGCCCATAACTCAAATACCGAGGGCTTACAGGCTATTGGAAAATTCGGATTACCAATTAAAGGTAGAAATTCTGATTTCCTAAAATCCACTCCAAGTTCCTTACATATTTTCTGCCAGGCTTGTACAACACACTTAAAAGTGACCATCTGGCATACTTGGTCTGGTAATTTACTTGCCGTGTGGTGGAGGATTGCTTTCAAACTAAACGGTTTTATCAGAATAGACTCGATCTCATAAAACGAAATTTGATTCTTCTCGGTGATCCAATCCAGAGCAAATTTTGCTACTGCAACATAATTATAACATTTCAAGTTGGGGCAGGCCATGCCTCCAAAAGCTTTAGGAAGAGTTAGCTTGAATAATGAAATCCGTGGTTTCTTACCTTGCCAAATAAACTGGTTGAATGCCCTATTAAGGGTATCTAGGTCTTTTTTATACAACAGAAGCGGGAGGTTCTGCAGAAAATATAACAATTTGGGAAAGAGCACTACCTTAATTAGCATAATACGAGCAGTGAGAGAGAGAGGAAGATTACCCCAATTCTGCAATTTCAGAGTCAGGCCCTTGATACAGGATTTAAAATTGAGTTCATACCATCTATTGGGGTCCCTACTTAACGTAATTCCTAGATAGGTAATCTGGGTGGATTCTATAAATGGGTGGGTACAGGGGCCTATAGGTTTACGTATCCACATAATCTCTGATTTTCCGTAGTTAATTTTATAACCTGAGAACGAGCTGAACAGATTGCATAATTCCAATAACCGAGGGATAGATGTCCTTAAATTACTTAGAAAAAGCAAGAGATCGTCTGCAAACAGAGAGAGAACCAGCTTATGACCTCCCAGCTGGATACCTTGCATTTCTTTCCTCAAAAGAATTGCAAGTGGTTCAAGGGATAAGTTGAAAAGAAATGGGGATAGTGGGCACCCCTGACGGGTACCCCGCCCCAAGATGATATTCTCAGTTAATTCTCCATTCACAATAATTGAAGAAATCGGCTTCTTATATAATTGTGAGATAAAGCATTGAAAAGAACCAGTTATACCAAATTTCCCTAGCGCTGTTAACAGGTGGTCCCAGACGATAGAATCGAACGCCTTTTCAGCGTCGATTGTAAGTATCGCGAGGTCCGGTTTAGGGCCTACCCTTTGTCTTTCTACCTTGTTCCAAAAAAAATCAAGAACCAATTGTATTTTCCTAAGATTTTTAACGGGGTTCCTGCCCATCATAAAACCCGTCTGGTCTGGGTGTATGAGCTCTCCTAAGGGAGTTTTCAATCTACTCGCCAAGATATATGTAAGGATCTTATAGTCCTGATTCAAAAGTGATATAGGCCTATATGACGAAGTTAGCTCTAGGTCTTTGCCTTTTTTGGGGATCAAGACTATGTTAGAAGCCGCAAATAAAGAAGATTGGGGTTTATTCCTGATAAAATAGTCGTTAAATAAATTAACTAACACCGGCGGAATCTGATCAGAGAGGAGTTTATAAAACTCTGCTGGGAGAGCATCTGGCCCAGGAGCTTTCCCTAGCTTCAGCTTCTGAATGGCTTTCACGATTTCTTCAACAGAAAAAGGCTTATTCAACTCTTGAAGATCCTCTTTATTAATTTGCGGCAGGGTTAAACCTTGCCAGAACTGTTGTTTCAAAAGGGGATTAATCTGCTTCTCTGCATATAAATCTTGATATGACTGGAAAAAAGCTGCTCTAATTGCTGAGGGATCAGTTACTCTGGTATTTCTAGATTTAATTGCTGAGATATAATTTTTTTGCTGTCTTATTTTAACAATCCTAGCTAGATATTTGGCTGAGACACCATGCACCCCAGCATACAGGGCCTTAAGCTTTAAATCCTCTGAAACAGAATACTGTTTCAGGAAAAGATCATACACAGCTTTACTATCTTTATATTTAAGCCATTGCTCAGGTGAAGGTGCAGTAAGATATCTCCTGTAGTTATTACTTAAAGTGTTAGCTAATTGCTCCTCTCTTTTCCTCCATATCGCCCTTATTCTTACTGCATACGCCTTAATCTCCCCTCTAAAAACGGCTTTCGCAGTTTCCCAGAGAATCTCTGGCCTATCTAAATAGTCTTGATTCTCAGCCATATATTGGTGCCATCTCTTCTGAATCCATTTTTTAAAATGTGGATTATTGTAAAGATATTGGGGAAAAAAGAACTTATTTATTGAGATTGGTTTCTCACTTAATCCTAGTTCTAATGAAATGATAGCATGGTCAGAGATCAAGATATCCTGGATATCAGCCCGCATTTTTATTTTAACCATATGTTTAGTAGTTAAAAAGAAATCAATCCTTGAAAAAGAAGCATGTGCCCTAGAGGCGCATGTATACTCCCGCCGATCCGGGTTCTGTAACCGCCAGATATCTTGTAATACCAGACTCTTAGTAAACCTTTGAAGGACATCTACTCCCCTCGTTTTCCTTGATAGATTTGTTGTCTTTGATCTATCTAGAACCTGAGAGAAAACCAGATTAAAATCACCGACAACTATCAAATTTTTCCCTGTGTGCAGGAACAATTTCAACCTTAAATCTTCCCAAAAACTTTTATCCATCCTATTAGGACCATACACATTGCAAAAAACAAAAGTGGAACCATTAACTTCCATCTCCATAATTTGGTACCTCCCATTTGAGTCATTTTCTACAGTTATAATTTTATAATCCAGTTGCTTACGTATTAGAATCGCCAATCCTCTCTTAGATTTATCATATGGGGTGAACACTACCTCCCCCACCCACTTGCATTTCAGTTTGATAGCCTCCTTAGGTCTAAGATGGGTCTCCTGGATAAAAACTATATCAGGCTTTTGATAGCCAAGGTGTCTAATAGCTAACTTCCTTTTACGTGGAGATGAAATCCCTCCTATATTCCAGGATAATAATTTCAACTTAACCATTTAGACTATTGGGGGTGGGAGAAAACAAAAGAAAAAGAAAAAAAAAAAAAAAAAAAGGAATAATATATAAAAATAATAAAAAAAAAAAGGGGGGGGACTCTCCTCCCCCATCGCACCCGGCCCCCACTCCCCCCCTCCCTGAATTCCCCGTAGACAAATTCCTGCTCAGGTAATCAACTAACTTAAGCATGTTTACCTCTATCACATGGAGAACCGCCATTTAATTCCCTTTTGAGATTCATTCTCTAGTCAAAAATAACTGAATTACAAGCCTATACTCTTACAGTATGTCTTAATCTCTTCCAGCTTTGTAAAACTGCGAGATTCTCCATCTTTCTCTAAAATCACTTTAGCAGGGTACACTAATCTTGCCTTTAAATTGGCCTTAATCAATTGGGAACAGAATGGAGCCATTTCCCTACGCTTATTCTGAATTTTCCCTCTATCTGATATAAATTGGTCTCCCCCTATTTTAAGAGTAATTTTTTTAAGAAGTGCCCCCCTTCAAATTAATTGGTCTGTTTTTAATAGAATCTGTTTATAGTGGTTTTTAAGAACATCTTTTTGAAGAACGTTTTAAAGAAAAAACATTTTTAGGGAAATTATTGTATTTTTTAAGTATTTTTTTAATTTTTTATATAGGTTTATGAAATTGCCATTTGCTTAAACCAAATAGTATAAACCAAATAATATTCATCAATTTTTAAAATTATTTAAACTATTATTCAATGGGAGACGTATTATGACATGCATTATATGTGTAGTAATCCAGCAGACTTTATTTATATACATTGACAAGAGCTTTCCAACATATTAAATAAACATTTTAATATAGGTCTAAAATCTTAGAATAGTAAAGTGAGGAAAAATGTTTATACCATTGCTTCAGGGAATTTTTATTAAATTTGAGCACTATGAATTGGAATAAAGGGTTAACACCTGTGCCTTTAACACATATTGCCTTTAAATAGAGGTGGAGCTGAAGGTGAAAGTATCTTGACAAAGGCTCGTTGAGAGCCGACACGCGTTGATCTACCTGCAGCTTTCCTAAAGATTAACCAAGCCAGAACACTGGTGAAGTCAGATTATATGCCAATTGGATACAGCGAAAACTCCCATAACCGCAACTTCAGCATTTCAGAAATCAGTCTGGTTATGCTGCTGGGGCGATAGGAGTGATGAATTCAAAAAAGTGCGCGCACTGAAACTGGAGGAGCTGATTGGTGAACCAGAGTGCTGGTGTCACTGAAGCAGACAGATCCGAGATTCATCAACCGCTGACGAGCAGCACCTTAGAGCGGCGGAGGATCGCTCAATACACCTAAAACAGAAGGTGGATTATCATTCCTATCTGGTAAAAAGAATTAAGGTACCACTCATCCGTGAACTTTAAATTGACTTTCAGTTTTGTTAAGAACATTAGTACATGCTGTTCAAACGGCTGGCAAAAGGAATACATATCGCTATAGTAACATAATTCCTCGTTCACATTGTGACAAACTAACAGAGTGATGTTACACTGAAACTCTATTAATGTTAAAGGCTCAAATTGCAAGTTGATTTTTTTGACCCTCTGAAGCAAGTATATTAAATTGTACACTTACGTGGTATTAACCCATCTAGATATAACAACTGTTTTATATGAAGTTTCATCTAGATAATATAAGTGTTAAATTTGAAGTTTTTATTGAAAGTTTTAATATGAGTTTGGAATGAATTTTATGTAAATAGATACCGGTGTCTAATGTAGTATTTGAAAACAATTAGTGTTGTTATTTATTTTATGAATAAATTGTAATTATAAATATACTTAATTTCTGTTGGATTCCTTTTTACATTAATTGCATCTGGTAGTTGCGACTCCAGTTGAAATTTGGATTATATTTAGAGCAGTTTGCCCTTTGGGCGCCTCCCTCATCCTTTTTGTTTTCTGCTGACTGTTGATCTGGTTACACCTTTTGGAGAGGGGTGTAACAAGAGGGAGTGCATTAGAGATGTACAGACCAGGCTCCTAGACAATCTGTGGTAGTTAAAGCATTTGGCTTGGGTGCCTTCTTTGACGGCGAGTGGTGCGCAGGGCCTTGGCCAGTAGAGTGGCGCGAGCAAGGGCTTACTATAAATCAGACCCTGCTCGAGTTATTCCCTATTGTGGTGGCGTTAGAGCTGTGGGCCGACCGCTTTGAGGATTGGGTAGTCACATTCTGGTCCGATAATCTGAGTGTGGTGCACGCTGTTAACAACTTGTCAGCTGCTTCTCCTGTAGTGGTGAGGTATCTGCGTTTCCTGGTGTTGCCTTGCCTCCACAGCAATATTCACTTTTCGGCACGCCACGTGCCAGGGGTGGATAATGTGGTAGCAGATGCCTTGTCGCGTTTCCAGTGGGATCAGTTTAGGAAGTTAGTTCCAGAGGCTGCGGAAGTGGGGCTGGCTTGTCCTCCTTTTCTCTGGCAGCTGGCGGACCTGGGGAGCCATTCTGTCGCTAGTGGGCTCGGCCTTAGCTCCGGCGACTTGGGTGGCCTACGTGTCCTACTGGAGAGCTTGGGAAGAATTTTGCAGGAATCGGTAGGTTTCTGTGCGAGATGGGTTTTAGGTAATGTTGCTAGAGTGGTTATCTGTGCTTAGAAGGCAAGGGATGCGCAGGGGGGATGTGCAGGCGCGTTTGGCAACCCTTTTATAAATTGGCAGGTGGTCCTGACCCGGCAGGGTCGTTTCTAGTGAAGCAGATAGCGCGGGGTTGGGGACGCATGGATATCAAGGTGCCAGACTTTAGGGAACCTATAAATAGCGAGAGGCTGGAGCAACTTTTGCTTGGGCTGGAAGGGGTGTGTTCATCCCCATATGAGTGCTCTTTGTTTCGGGCCGCTTTTGTGCTGGCATTCGCGGGCGCGTTGCGCCTGAGTGATCTGGTAGCGCCGGCGGCTAAGGTGTCAGGGAAAGGTGTTCTGCTTCAGCACGTCAGAGTGTATGAGTCTGCAGTTCTACTTTTTGTCCCCCGGTCTAAAACGGACCAGGAGGGTAAGGGTGCTTGGATGACTTTGGTTGGGAAAGGTGTTGGTTTAGCCTGCCCATTCCGAGTGTTGTCTGAGTTTTTAAGGGTATGTCCTGTAGGGGGGAGTCAATTTTTGGTCCACGCGGACGGCTCATCGCTGTCGGTCTACCAGTTCAAAAGGGTGCTGAAAGCAGTGGCAGGCAAGGTAGGTATTAAGCCAAGTAGCATAGGGACGCATTCCTTTTGGATTGGCGCAGCCACGTCCGCAGTGGCAGAGGGGCAGTTGGCAGCAGGCACTAAGCGACTAGGCAGGTGGCGCTCAAATAGGTACAGATTGTACGTTAGGCCCTTGCCGCAATAGGTGATGGTATTGGTTGCATTGATAGTTAGCAAGTTTACTGTTGTTGTTTCAGGTTCTGCTGCGGCTGTTCGGGTCTGGATCGTGAGGCATTCTTATGTCCACTGGGTGGCCATTCAGGCTGCCGCTTCAGCTGGGGGGGCAGCAATTAGGTTTCCCTATGGCCAGGGCGTCTGTTAGATGGTTGGGTCAGAGGGGTATGCGCTGGCACGAGCTCCCGATGCTTCTGCAGGATGCGTATAGGCGCTGGGGTAGACCCCAGATAGTGGTGCTGCACCTGGGAGGGAATGATGTTGGTGAGACCCCTGTGTTGGATCTCATCAGGATCATTCAGGCAGACATAGCGTGGCTGCGTACTTGGTGCCTGGGGTCCATGTAGGATGGTCCAATATGGTGGCATTGCATTGGAGGCATTTAGGTTCGGCGGGCGCTGGTTACAGAATTAGGAAAAAAGTCAATATAGAGGTGGGGAAGACTGTCTTCTGGTTGCAGGGGTTTGTGGTTCGGCATCCTAATTTGTCGCCCGACCAGAAGGCTTTGTTCCGCCCCGAAGCTGTGCATTTATCCGAGGTGGGTCTAGACCTATTTTTGGGTAATTTGAGAGAGGCGTTAGCCACCCAATCTTAAGTTGCGTGAGTGGTGGCGGCAAGAGTCTCTTGTTGATAGGGTAGCGAGAGGTAGTGGCCTAAATTTGAGCCTTGGGGTGGAGTGATTGGTCAGGCTGGAGGAAAGGCGACGTCACTAGGTCCGAGCCTAGGGTGCCTTTTCCTTGCAGGTAAGGCTGACCGGAAAAATCATCCTAACCCCCTTGACTAACATCTGATGGGACGGAGTCATCCCGAACCGAAATTGCGCCTCTACCTCCCAAAGTAGGAATTATAAATAGGGACTCATGCACGCCGGCATATTTGCATATGCTGTTGGTTACTTAGTTACCAGCTAGTGTGATCATGCACACTAGCTGTTTAAATAAATGCGACCTGAGGGTCTTCCTCCCAACTCTGTTGTCTTGTCCTTATTTCGGGAAATAAAGGGGGTGTAATAAAGTTTGAGTAAGTGTGTGTCAGTTTACTGGTATCGCGGAGTAGGCTATTCAGTCCTTATGATAGTGTAGTGACCCCTAGTGGGAATGAAACGTATTAAGGGCTGTAGCCTGGCAGGGATAGGAATGTAAAGGAAAGATGGAGATGCAACAATGTTGCAGTTTAAGGGGAAAGACTACCCTTGAGGTTTAAGAACAGATGTTCTGGAGAGTTCTGCCTCTTTCCTCCGGTTTTCTTCAAGAAGTTGGAGTTGCCCACCCTCCCTTCCCTAGAAAAGTGACATAGTGGGCGGCATGAGTAGCGGCTGTGTTTTTCGGCTCTAGTTAACACGGCGGGGGTAGGTTTAGTCGAACTAGCCTTGGGTAAGCCCGTGTTTGTAATGTTTGGGCCTCCACTAGCCTCTTATTCATCTCTTTCGTCTGTCAAGCGCTGGGCCCCTTAAGGGCAGGAGTTATTGTTTGCTCTAGCGGTGAGAGGTAGTGGCCTAAATTTGAAGCCTTGGGGTGGAGTGATTGGTCAGGCTGGAGGAAAGGCGATGTCACTAGGTCTGAGCCTAGGGTGCCTTTTCCTCGCAGGTAGGCAGACCGGAAAAATCATCCTGACCCCCTTGACTAACATCTGATGGAGCGGAGTCATCCGGGGGACTCCGTCATATCCCAAACAATTGGGCCTCTACCTCCCAAAGTAGGAGATATGGATAGGGACTCATGCACGCCGGCATATTTGCATATGCTGTTGGTTACTAAGTAACCTGCTAGTGTGATCATTCACACTAGCCGTTTAAATAAATGCGACCTGAGGGTCTTCCTCCCAACTCGGTTGTCTTGTCCTTATTTCGGAAAATAAAGGGGGGGGAAGTAATAAAGTTTGAGTAAGTGTGTGTCAATTTACTGGTATCCCGGAGTAGGCTATTCAGTCCTTAAGTGGCACTAAAGTCAAAATTAAACTTTTATGATTCAGATAGAGCACATAATTTAAACAACATTCCAATTAATTTCCATTATCCAAATGTGCACAATCTTTTTATATGCACACATTCTGCAGCACCAGCACCTACTGAGCGTGCACAAGAATTAATAGAATATACATGTATGCATTTTGTGATTGACACATGAGACACTGGAAAGATAATTAAACTAACTTTAAAAATTTTCAGAAAAAAAAATCTACCACTAATTTGAAATTCAAATAGGTGCTTTTATTTTGTATTTTTATTGTGCATTTGTTTATTATGCAATTCTACTGTATTTAGTGAAAATTTGATTTTGACTTTACTGTTCCTTTAAAGGGACACTCAAGTCAAAATGAACTTTTATGATTCAGATAGAGCAGTAGTTTTAAGACACTTTCAAATTTACTATAATCACACTTTCTGTGGAACAAGCTCCTAGTGAGTATGTGCATAAGCTTACAGGTTATGCGTATACTAGGCTCTGATTGGCTGATGACTGTCACATGATACAGGGGGCCGGAAAAATGGAAAACAGAAAAAAAATTAGAGTATGTGCTATTTCATTGTCGTTTTATTCTACACTTATTCCTTTAAGAAGGATATTCAAGTTAATGTTACAGGTCAACATCAGAATCCAGGGCACGATTATTCATTAGACAAAGTTGGCAGCTGCCCATAGGCACCTTGAATCATAAGGTCTCCTTCTTGACACATTGAGTTGTCGAAATGGAATGGTGAGTCATTGTGAGTAAAGAGGTACACTGAACGAGTCAGCAAGCAAATGGACCAAAATAGTAGCTCTCAGTCAAGGCTCAGATTGCTGAATACACTTTAAGTAATGATATGACCATTAAGCTAATTGTAGGTAATTTAGCATCTTAAAACCTTCAGACCCCTTTATTAAGGATTTGAATGCATGCAAAACAAACAATACCCTTCCATTAACTATGTTGTAGCTATTTTAGTATACACCTTCAAGAGAATTAATCATGCAACAAGATGGTGCTTTTCAAATGCTTTATATACTGATAAAGGGTCATTTAAACCTATTATTTTTGGTATTTCAGTGATAGTGAATCTCTTTTTTGCTATTTTATTGACAGATATTATTTTTAAATGGATTAATATTCGCTGGCTAGAATATTAACAAAATGAGAGTTGTATAAATCAGCTTTTAGTGAGGATCAAATTCCTGGTACCAAAACAATGATAATATGGGACTCAAGATTCATTATAATATTGTTGTTTTTTTCTGAATGGTAAAAGTAAGGCAGCCAATTTCTTAAACTTGACCACCTTTCTAACCCCAGCAATTTTCTTATTTTGGGCAAGATTACGAGTGGAGCACCTACAGATAAGCGTGAGCCATAAGGGGTTTATTGCGGTTGTTTACGCGCATTGGGTTTTCGCTAGTATTACAAGTTGAAAGTAAACACAATTGCTTGAGCGCAATCGTAATTTACGCTAGAATGATTACCGTATCCTCAGAGCTCTGGTTAACTGTTTCTCAAAATAAAAAAGTGACACAAAACACAACAAAAAATACATTACAAAGTACAGTTACACACATGTTAACACTGTCTAATAAATATACATTACACAGTACAGTTACACACATATTAACACTTTCTAATAAAAATACATTACAAAGTACAGTTACACACATATTAACACTGTCTAATAAATATACATTACACAGTACAGTTACACACATATTAACACTTTCTAATAAAAATACATTACAAAGTACAGTTACACACATATTAACACTGTCTAATAAATATACATTACACAGTACAGTTACACACATATTAACACTTTCTAATAAAAATACATTACAAAGCACAGTTACACTCATAATAACACTGTCTAATAAATATACATTACACAGTACAGTTACACACATATTAACACTTTCTAATAAAAATACATTACAAAGCACAGTTACACTCATAATAACACTGTCTAATAAATATACATTATACAGTACAGTTACACACATATTAACACTTTCTAATAAAAATACATTACAAAGTACAGTTACACTCATAATAACACTGTCTAATAAATATACATTACTCAGTACAGTTACACTCATAATAACGTCATCTAATAAAAATGATTGGAAAAAATGCATTAAAAAGTTATGAAGGCGGTTCAAAAGTTGGGGGAGGAGTGTGCAGGCGACATCATCACGCAACGTGAGACGCGTCCCTGGTGAGACTGCCGAGATGGATAGCGGTATACGAGACCGTGTCGACCTCTTAATACCAGGAGAACAACCACAGCCATGAGAGGGCAGATTGGAGCGGCTTCGTGAGCGGGTCACCTTTGCCGGTCCGGCAAGTGGTGGAGAGCAGACGCGAAAGAGCGGGTTTCCGCTACTGTTGCAGCCTCACACTGTGAAGGGTCTAGGGGCATTCCAAGCCTCGACCAAGTAAGCAGGGGCCAGGTGATTGGAGCTTGGAGCTGGCGCTGCAGACCTGTCTCTTTGGAGGAGACCTTCACCCCCGGAGTTGGACTGTTAGCCTTTTGCAAAAAGGTGGAGAGAGGTAGGAGGCTATATGAGCGGGCAGAATTGTATATGTTTGCTGTAACAAAGAAAAAAAATGCAAGTTTTCAATATTGTGAACAACCCTCTCTCCACAAACGTCTTTTTTTGGCAAAATTGAAATAATCCAGCTTTAAGAATAATCTGAACACATGCTACGAATAAGGTTTAATTCATTAAATATAACTTTCACTTCGCACACTACTTTTTTTCTATTTTGTGTGTTTGTGCTTAGTTGGACTGTGAACTGAAAGTGCTTAGAGCCGGTACAAGAGTGTAAGGAGTGAAGTGAGCACATTTAAGGTTAATCCTTTATGGGAGGCTTGTGAGATTTTAAACAGGCCGTCCCCTTAAATAAAGGACCGACATTAGATAAATCTACTGGAGCTATATTTCCCTTTAGTGTTTGGTAGTAACAACTTCTTTGTCTTTAAATTAAGGACTTGAATCTAAGCCTGGTGCTTAAAGGCACTCTTATCAAGACAAAAAGTAAAAGTGATACCTTGGGATATATATCTCTTCTATGGTTGGTTACCTGTATATCAAGGCTCTGCCCCACCTACACTATATAAGAGCCAAATTAAGAGGAGTCTTGGTTATCAGCAAGCCTGGTTCACTAGTGTAAAATAAATTGGAATTAAAATCCCCAAAGCACTTTTGCTTACCATAACAAGTAACTCTTGGTGTTCTCTATTATGGTACTACTTGAAGTTAAAGTTGTAGCACCGTTTGATGGATAAATATCTTTCACATCCGAAAATGTCACCAAAGCTAAAAGCCATGGATAAGAAAAGTTCTAAATCTATAAATTCTCCTAATAAATTGTTATGGAAGAAAAAATATCTGAATCTTCTGACGCTACGGCAATTGCAACTCAAGTCTCAGCATTAATTATACCAAAAATTAAGGAGCTCCATGCAAGGCTAGATTTAATTATGGGCGAAATTAGAGCTCAAAAGGATAGAATTAACCAGCTGGATCAAAGACTTTCGGATAGTGAGGACATTCAGAACATAATGAGTGCTAAGCTGGAAGATGTCTTGTCGCAAAATAAAGTCTTTGCAAATAAAATAAAAGACATTGAAAATAGAGCGAGGCGAAACAATTTATGAATAATTGGGCTCCCCGAATCAGTCAAATCTAAGGATTTAAAGAAATTTGTGGAAGATACCCTTCCACATTTTCTGGCTATTCAGCAAGAGCATTCTTTGTTCACGGTTGAAAGGATACACAGACTTGGCAGGGAACAACAGGAGACGACCCAAGGCCCAAAGGAACCGCGCCCAGTAATTGCCAAGTTCCTAAACTTTCAAGGAAAGAATGTTCTTATCCAAGCATTTAGGAAGCAACAAAATCTACAATTCAACGGTGCAAGGATCTTGATTTTTCAGGACTTTTCAGTAGAGACTTCATCTAAAAGGAGACAATTCTCCCCTATTTGTTCTCGCCTAGTGCAGGAAAAGAGATTTTTCTTCTTACTCTATCCAGCAAAGCTCAGAATTAAGTCTGGATCAATTTTTTTTGTTTTTGAAACCCCTGAAGCAGCACAATCTTTTTTTAGAAAATGAATCAAAATAACAAGGTTTATTTAACGAGAGTCTTTGATCTATTGGTTTACACGTGGTTATTTTTATTATTTTTTAAATGTGGAGTTTTTAAAGATTTTTCATTCCTTTGGAGGAGATACCAAATTTTTTTCTTCTTCTTTTTTTTCTCTCCCTGATTGGATATTATCAGGAATTTTTTTTTTTCTTTTGATTGGATATTATCAGGAATATATATATATTTTTTCTCAAATCACCACTTTTAACATGGTTTATCATGTCTAGACTTTTTATATTTATTGTCTATAAAATCACATATTATTGTCTCACATTTAATGATTATGTTTTAAGTATGATGTTCCACTTATTTTCAGTTTTTGATGCCAGTAGTCAGACAGGTCCTAATTGTTTGAAATCAGGGGCATCACAGATCCAATCTACACCTGTAAACACCCTTTATTTTTTGTTGGCACTGCGATTGGTTTACGTAATGAATGTAATTTTTATTTTCCTTTATCACATATGTTTGCCTCACAGTTAGTGACCATTTTATATATATAATGTTTATGGTTATATTTAGACAGGCTTTAACTGTCCTATTAAGGTTATCATAGACACAATTTACACTTGTAATCACTCTTTTATATTTATTTCTTATCTGTGGATTAATAGGTTCACTTATTACTGGGACTGTGATTGGTTTACTAAATTACGTTATGGTTGGTTTGTTTTGTATATATTTTTTTCTCTTTCTCTCCTTGCCTCTTCCTTCCTTTCCACCTCTCTCCCTTTTCTCCTCCGCCCGTTGCGCCGCTTCTCCCCCTCTTCGTTCATGGCTATGCGGTTGGTTAGGCGTTTTTTCAAAAGAAAAGAGAAAAGTTAGAAAATAAGGTTGCTGTCTTGGAACGTGGGAGGAATTCACTCTCCTATTAAAAGGAAGGCAGTGGTGAACTTCTTAAGTAAAAGGGCTTTGGATGTAATATGTCTGCAAGAGACGCATCTTTCCGATGCTGAGCATGCTAAACTTAAGGTACGTGGTTTCTCTCAGTCCTTTTTTCTTCATATAAGAAAGCGGCAAGAGGTCTTATGATATTAATTCACAAAAATCTTGGACATGAAATTATTAAAGTAGTGAAAGACAGAGAGGCCAGATATCTACTGGTTAGAATGAAGATTAAAAGACAGGTTTATTTAATAGTCAATTTATATGGTCCTAATAATTCGGATGAGGAATTTTGGAACCATTTACTTAAGAATATTCTTAAATTTTCGAAGGATAAGATAATAGTAACAGGCGATTTTAATATCACTCCTAATTCGCATCTTGATAGGATTAGATTGGATGAATCCAAGAAAAAATTTAAGTATACTAAATTTCAGCTTAACTATGAAAAGAAAATATTTAGTTTATTCTTTCAGGTAATCAACCTTTTAGACATTTGGAGAAACTTAAACCCCAACTCTCAAGAATTTACATGCCATTCTAAGTCCCATAACACCTTGTCTAGGTTGGACTTATACTTAATATCAGAATCCTTGGCACCCAAAGTCTCTAAATGTGCTATTTTGGAATTTACTTTATCAGACCACGCTCCTGTAATATTAACATTCCAAATTAAAAGATCATATACATTCAATTCTTTTTTCTTTCCAACACATTTGGCAAATTCAGTTAAATTCAAGTCTTTTTTGACCAAGGCATGGGAAGAATACTGTTCTTTTAATGGCCATTGTAGAGATAATGTTCCTATTTTTTGGGAAACTGCTAAATTATACTTAAAGGTGGAGATAATTTCCTATATGGCCAGGTTAAAAAAGGAACAAGCATTTAAAAGTCAGGAGTTAACAAATAAACTTAAAGATGCCTATGCTCTTTATACAAATAACCCTACTACATTAAACAGAGACAATTACCTCTCCAATAAGAGGGAAAGGGATCACTTCTTGCTGGAACAAGCGCAGGATTCAATTCAAATAAAAGCAGCTAAATTTAAAAGATATGGTAACAAAGCCGGTAAGTTGCTGGCTTCTATTTTAAAAACACAAACTCAAAGGAAACCAATTGTAGCCATTAAAAAGGACACCAGTATTATTGTGGACCGGGATCAGATAGCTTTAGCATTTAACAAATACTATACCGATCTTTATGCTTCACAGAATACTATAGTAGAGAATATTGACCAGTTCTAGCCTCTTTGGAGCTTCCATTGGTGTCAGACTTGGATTTGGAAGCCTTGTATAGGCCTATCCTTGAGCAGGAGATAGTAAAGATTATTAAATCTATGCCTAAAGGAAAAACACCAGGCCCAGATAATCTGCCCTTGGAGTTCTATTCGATACTATTGGAAAAGATTACGCCGGTTTTAAGAGACCTATACAAAGGATACGTTGAGGATAACATTAAGGTCTCTGAGGACTTCAAAAGGGCTAATATCATCCTAATTCCTAAACCTAACAAAGATCCCTTAGACCTTGCAGCATACAGGCCGATCTCCTTGCTCAATCTTGATTACAAGATCATGATGAAGATCATGGCAGAAAGATTGAAGCCAATTGTACCTAAAATTGTACGTGAAGATCAGGTAGGCTTTGTGAGTGGTAGATCATCTGAAAAAAATATAAGGAAAATACTCCATGCAATTTCTCTATATGGTGGAGAGAATTCTGCTCTGTCGGAGGCCTTCCTGCTATCCTTGGATGCAGAGAAGGCCTTCGACAGAGTGGAATGGCCATTCATGTTTAAGCCATAAGAAAATATGGTTTTGGTGAAAATATTGTTAACTTCATTACTAACATATACTCAGATGCTAAGGCATCGATTCAGATCAATAACGACGTCACTCAATCTTTTATACTTTCAAGAGGCACACGGCAGGGATGCCCCCTTTCCCCCTTACTTTTTGATTTAGTTTTGGAGCCGTTGGCGGTTAAATTGAGAGATCTTCTGACAGGAATTAACATAGGTAAAGTATCGCTAAAAGTGTCTCTATTTGCTGACAATTTACTTCTCTTTGTTAACAATCCTATAGATACTACTAACTTGGAGTTAGAACTTTTAAATAACTATGGAAATGTGTCTAGTTATAAAACCAACTTTGCAAAATCAAAAGTAATTTGGTTAAAAAGACAGAATAATAATCAAACCTATAAGTTTATCGAATCTGATGTCCTGGAATATCTGGGTCTGAAACTCTCTATTAATCCTGCTGACTGGTACCATGATAACATCCTTACAGTCCTCCAACAATCCATGGTAAAAATGAAAAGCTGGGCATCTCTTCCGGTTTCAATCTCGGGTAAAGTAAATCTTTACAAAATGTTTATTGTTCCCAAAATCCTATATCCATGTAGAATGCTCCCCCTCCTTATTAAAAAACAGGATCTCTGGCGCTTTAATCGCACACTAAGATATTTTCTGTGGAGTGGGAGGAAACCTAGAATAAAACTAGAGTCACTATACCAACCATATACGGGAGGAGGCTTAGCCTTGCCCAATGTGGAATGGTATAATCTAGTATTCCTATTAAAACTGCCAATAGACTGGCTACTTCAATTATTTAAACTTTCTGATAGATATATAGAGGAAGAGATTTGTTTTCCACACTCTATGGGGTTTATAGTACACGCAACAAATAAAATTTTGGGAAAAAAATTGTTAACCATCCCTTATTTAAAGATATTTTATGTGCATGGAGAAAAACCATGAGGTTACTTGGCCAATCGGCCACTATTTCTAAATGGTTACCCATTCAAGGCAATTGCTTTTCTCCGTTAGGCAATTTAGCTAATATATTTAGCTCTTGGTCACCCTCTAAAGTTCTCATCATTGCAGAGTTTTTTGATTTTAAGGCTAAGAGATTGTATAATTTTTTGGAATTTCAAAATATCTTTCCTAAAGCTCAGAATAATCACAAGTTCTATTTTTTGCAAGTAAAAAAATATGTGCACAAATTACTCTATCTATTTCCTCAGATTTGCTTACATCATCCGTTATCGGATCATATTAATCCTGAAAAATGCTCACTATCCTCTAAATATAGAATATTAAGAACTGCGGAGGAAGGAAAAAAACATTCCACAATTAAGGTTGTACTGGGAAAAGATATTAGACCCCCCGGATCTCTCAAACCAATTTGCCAGAAGTTTAAAAACAACGCTGTCGTTAACACATTCAGCATATAAAAGAGAAACTCAGTTTAGAATCTTTAACAGAGATTACTTCATTCCAAGGCGGGTAGCTAAGTGGAACAGTAAAGTCAAGAACCAATGTATTAAAGGGCCATAATACCCAAATGTTTAAACACTTTAAAGTGATGCAGCATAGCTGTAAAAAGCAGACTAGAAAATATCTCCTGAACATCTCTATGTAAAAAAGAAAGATATATTACCTCAAAAGTTCCTCAGTAGCCACCTCCCATTGTAAAGGATTTCTAAGCAGCATTTTAGTGTGTCTGTCCTGGGACAGCTGAAAGGATGAGCCTCGTGAACTCTCATATTATTTCACCAATCAGGTAAAGGAAGCTTACTATGAAATCTCATGAGAGTTAAGTAAAATCTCATGAGATCACAGTAAGAGTTCATGACCTCAGCACTGCTGATGCTGATTGGCTGCTGTTCATTTCTTCATTTTTTTTTATTTTTACATGCAGCTGGGAACAGGTGAAGTATAACTTTTAACACAGAACTTACTCTGCTGAGCTGAGGAAATTGTGAGGTAAAATATCTTCCTTTCTTACATAGAGATGCTCAGGTGATATTTTCCTGTCAGCTTTTTACAGTTATACTGCATCAGTTTCAAGTGATTTAGCATATGAGTATTATGTCCCTTTAAGTGCTGTTTAAGTGACCCAAATTTGGGCCATCTCTTATGGGAATGTCCCAAAGTGAAACAATTTTTGCAAAAAGTGGCTTACTCTCTCTCACAAATGATAGGCCTCAAAGTAACCTTCTCAATCGAATCTATAATATTACTGTCTCCCTGTACTTCATGCGGGAGTAAAGATAAATTTATCTTAACGACTATATTAAACCTTAGAAAACTTCTGTTTATTAATTGGACTAAACCCCAAGTCCCTTCGGTTAAGGAAACAAAAAATGTTCTAACCAATACTGCTTTAGTGGCGGCTCACGATTATAGGTTAGAGAAAAAGAAGGATAACTCATATATAAAGATCTGGAGGGACTTTGTTTTAAGCCAAGATAAAA
Organism: Bombina bombina; assembly: GCF_027579735.1. Lineage (NCBI taxonomy): Eukaryota > Metazoa > Chordata > Amphibia > Anura > Bombinatoridae > Bombina > Bombina bombina. The sequence continues at coordinate 972,321,918 of NC_069500.1, read as the reverse complement.
CCTTTATTAACCGCATAGAAAAAATCCTTAACACTCAATTATAAAAAGGTGGCGGTGTGTGTGTGTGTGGGGGGGGGAGTGAGAGGAAAATTATAGTCAACTCTAAGGGTGGGAAGGAGGAGGAGGGAGGGGTGGAAAGTATTTTCTTCTTTTTTTTTTGTTTGTATGTCTTGGTTTGTTTTGCTATATCCTTCTTGTCACAATTTTGCTAAATCGATTTGAGAAACCTCTTTGGCCCACTTTTTTTTAATAATAGTCATTGATATACTCTTTGGATACATATGGGTATCCTATGTTGAATCTATTTTGTATTGTTGAATTTTCTTTTCATTAATAAAATTTATAAAAAAAAAAAGTTATGAAGGCTCAAAGATAGGAGGTCTCAGGTGTTAGAAAAAAAAAGGCAAGCAAAGGGCTTTAACTTAGAGACACATACATAAATATATATATGTTTATATGTGTGTACAGATGTATATGTATTTGTATGTGTATATATGTATATACAGACATATATACACATATAAACACATAAATACATATGTATACATATATATATACATAAATAAGTGCATTGGAGCCCTTTGCTAACAAGTAGATGAAAACATATAAAAGCATATTTATGCAATATTCATATTTAATAAAGTGTTATACTGAATTTACTGTAAATATTAAACATTCCAATGTTCTGCACATAGCAAACTATGCTCTATGTATTTATATGTATTTACACGTGATAAGGCTGTGTTACGTGTAACAGCCTTATCACGGGCAGCAATTTCCATCACCCTCATACCAACAGGAGATATACCATCAAACATCAGTTGTCGTGCAGATCAGAGTATGTTATCTATGCTATCATCTGCCCCTGCTCCCTTTTCTACATTGGAAAGTCAGTAACCTCCTTCAGAGAATGGCTGGCTAACCATAAGTCTGCAATTCGTCAAACGATAGAAAAGGGTCGCTCAGACCAACCTGTTGCCAGGCACTTTATGACCGCTGGACACTCTGTATCATCCTTAAGAACGATGCTAATAGGTCATGTACCGTGCCTTAGACGTGGAGGTGACAGAGCTCTAGCCCCCCTACGTCTGGAGGCCAGATGGATTTTTGATCTGGACACTGTCTCCCCGAAGGGATTGAACACTACTATCGATTATGCCTATTGTTACAGGAAATGAAAGGACTGCGGGAATCTTCTTTGCTCCAAAGCTTAAATTCAAGTCGATACCATACTCCATGAGATTGGAAGGGAGTTTAGTATCCCCACTCATTTCTTCTGCTATGATAACTTATGTTTGGGCTAGCTCAACTAGTGGTCGCATTGATACCATGGGGTATAGAGTGGTCCGCTAGTGTTTGAGCTGGCTTTGCAATAGGTTCAATTAGAATTGTAAATATATTCACACTTTGATTTATTGTTTTCAATTTGTTGTTTATTTTAACTTGCTATTACCTCGTTGGTAGTTTTGTTTTTATATGTGATCACAACCGTGATCGCGCACTATCTCTCAGTACGGTGGTTTGGGCAATGTACCTGTTTACATGTCCCTATTGCAACCGATCACGCTGTCACTTGTATGCACCGACACGGTCTGATGACGTCAGCACTCGGCGTGTTGCGTTCCGGTGTGTGGCAAGATGTGGTGTCTGCGAGTACTGCGCGGTCCCGCTCAGGATCAGTGGTTTTCACTTTTGGTAATTTGTTATTTGGGTATTTAAGTATGGGGTGTGAGGGGTGATCACTATGTCTTCACGGCCTTCATTTGAAAAAGGCTCCTGCGAGAGCCGAAGCGTCATAATTACGGGTTAAGCCCCTTGTCTTTTGTTTGTTAAATAATGCTCCACTTGTAATCTGGTCCTTTATCTGTTACTCACAATCAATAAGTTAAATAAATTTTTTGATAATGGATACTGCTGGAACAACATAAAATTTAATCTCCAAAGATTAAAAGACAATTTTTAAGTCTCTTTTTAATCAACAAATTCAACTTCTTCAAAACTGTTTTTCTCAATTCAAATTGCTATTTAAAATGAGCATAATCTGTTTACATATGGACAAACATTTTCACTTTCTGATTTGCATTACATTATTAGAAATCACCTTAAGTAATATATTTAAACTAGAATCTTTTTATGTGGTTTTATAAAAGTGTTTTAATGAATTGTACGACCATTTCAATAATAAATGCCATGTTAATAATACATTTTAATTTGTTTGCCCATTATTATTAAGGAACGTTCTACCCCAAGGAACAATTGATATTTTAATAATAATAACTTAATATGCTAATTTGCTATACATGAATATAGTAATATATTAGACAGCTGATAATAAGACAGGAAATTGATGTTATATATGTTAAATAATGTACCAATGCACAATGTCTTTAGTTTGTTAAAGGGACATGAAAAACATTTTTATTTTATGATTCAAATAGAGCATACAATTTTAGGCAAAGTTCCAATTTACCTCAATTATCTATTTTGGTTATTCTCTTGGTATCATGTATTGAAGAAACAACAATGCACACAGGTGAGCTAATAGCTGAGGCATATATGTGCAGCCACCAATCAGCAGCTCTTGAGCCTACCTAGGTATCCTTTTCAACAAAAGATACTAAGAGGATGAAACAAAATAGATAATAGAAGTAAATTTGAAAGGCTTCATGTCACTTTAAGTATTAATTACATGTATGTTGCCAAACTCAAAAATATCAGTTAAATAAAGTAAAGCACATTAAATGATTGACAAAGCGCCTTTACCTTTATTTTGTCATTTGAAATAGCTGAGTGTACCTGTTAAAACTGTCACATATACTGAAAGTATGAATACTGCAGTACTCTCTAAATGCAGCAGTATGAAATCATCTTCCCAGTGGAAGAGAGCCCAGCCAATTTAAAAGGGTGCTCCTCCTATTTCATATGCATGATAGACAATATATGAGTTCAATGCCCTTTTTAATTCCCTTTTCTAATGCCCAAATTAAGAAATCCAGATGTTGCAAAACCTTTTAATGACATTTGTTATAACCACTAATGTTATCAATATATTGTGTATTGGAGGGTTTAAAATACTCAATTATTAGAAAGTCCTTATAATATTTTCCTTTCTATTGCATTTCTATTCCATTTGTATTTTTTTCCGTCTCATTGCATTTCTCCAGGAAATTTAAATCATGTTATTTCCAGGTTCACAGAAATATCGTTCTTTTCTTTGTATTTATTTTTTTGCTAGTTTGAATATTAAATTGAAAGCAGCAATGTAGCAAGCCGCACATTATATCCTTAATATTTTAGTTTATAAACAGTGAAACAGCAGATACAAATTTGTAGTATTTAAGAGCAGAATCTGATGCAAGTGTTCCAAAATTCCAAATGTGTAAATTAAGTTAGGATTGATCGTAAAATCCACCAACCTTGCATGAGTGAGAACAAGTCAATATAAAATGATTTGTTTTCTTTTTCTCAAAATCTCTTCTGCTCCAATTTGTAGAGTTAACAAAAATATTAAACTTCCAAAGCATGAATACACCAGGATATCAACTAAATATAATAGGTTAAAACAAACATTTAGGTACTCTGCAAATTAAAACCTATAGAAATTCACGTAGTTATAGTTAATACATTTAATCTTAGTCATCCCCGTCAATAAGCCAGCATCAATAACATCACATATGACATAAATAGCAACAATAATGACATCAGTTACCACATGGAATTCCCAGTGGTTATAGCAAACTAATATCTTGCAGAAAAATAAACTTGCTGCAACATCACAACTCAAAAAATTGCAAAATTGTAGAATGCTTAAAGATTTGTGCTCTCCCCTCATCTTAGTCGTAAGCTGCATTTTAGGCTTTATTATAATCAGTGGGGTCTCATCTGTCTTGTAACAGTACGATTAACTTCTTGGCACATGGAACGTTTTCCACTGTGAAGGATACCAGCATCACATAAACACCTTCAAAATCCTACAGAATAAATGAGATGAAAAAACAAAAAGCAAAAAACTCTCTCTATAAAACATTCTATGCTAATATATGCAAAAAAAAAAAAAAAGAAAGAATAAACTAAGTAGGGTGACCATATTGCCGCTTTAAAAAGGGACACATATGAAAAATACATATGTCAGGGTTCTTATAAAAATATTTCTTTAAATAGACTTGAAAACAGTCCTGACGCGTATTTTTCATATGTGTCCCTTTGTAAAGCAGCAATATGGTCACCCTAAAACTAAGGCAAGCTCATCAGCTTTTAAATAGCAATATGTGACTACATGATAAGATACTTCACAAGGGCAACAAAGCCTATGGGGTCTATTTATGAAGCAGCGGATGTTGCTTCCGGCCCTCTCCACTTCAGTTCTAACTGAAGCGGAAGTTAAGATGCAGCAGTCCTAAAAGTTACCCCTTAAAAATCAGAGGAATTTTTAACCCTTCTATTCTTACTCCGTAATAAGTCCTTTCTATCCAAAATATTCACTTAATGCCTGGTCCTTTGAATGGTTTTAGTGTTTCCATTATTCTCCTAAATGTTCAGCTAAGAGATCAACATGTTTTTCAAATGATGCTGTAACTGAACAGTTCCTTTCTAAATGTATAAATTAGCCTTTAGCCACTGCTTGGAATACCTGGTTTGGAAAGGCAACTTTTTGCATGTAAAAGGTTATTCGCTTATATAGGCTTCCCTGATATAGGATTCCTCAGAGTGTAATATGTAAATAGTTTATTAGGTCTTTACTGAATTTCAAAGTTAAGATGATACCCTCAATATTGTTGTTTAACCACTTCACAAAAACTTGCATAGTATCAGTGGCGTCACTAGGGTTGGTGTCACCCGGTGCGGTATGTTATGGTGTCACCCCCTCCCCCCAGAAAGCAGAAACACAAAAACACAGGCACACACACATACAAACACTCAGACACACTCAGACACACTTAAAAACACACTCAGATGCACACACAAACACTCGGAAACACACTCAGACACACACACAAATACACTCTGACACACACAAAA